>NW_028278511.1:0-164183 GCF_059751315.1 Micrasema longulum
TAGCGGTAATTGGTGGCAAGACAAGTGGACTCGAATAATTAATAATAATGTTTAAATTTAAAATAGCAAATAGACTTTTGTCGCGGGAGGTGAAATCAGCATGACGGGATCTTAAATCCCACCATACACCCGCAGATATTATAGAGTACTGTAGCTCAATCATAAATAACTATCGATGTGCTCATAAGCGACGTGATAACAATTTCTCACCATGGCTGTTTATCGTATTCGTCATTATAATGCAACATTCGTGAACACCTATTATTATTAATATTATTATGGATAACTTATATAGCGCCATTTTCGTAACAAATACCTCAAGGGTGCTTTACATAGTGATTCTTTTAAATTTGTAATTTAATTAAAATAATTTATTTTGCTGTAACATGCTATGGATTATTCAAATGATTTAGAGAACAAGTGGGTTTTAAGTTTTTTCCGAAACATCACTTCACTTTCACGACCTCTGCTGGCAGAGCATTCCATGCCATAGGGCCTGCGACCGCAAATGCGAGTTCACTAAATTTAGTGCGCCGTTTGCGTAGAGGTATAATAACTTTTCCTCTCGCCGTATTTGTATTCGACCCTCTGTGGAAAACGTAGCCAGTGTAGTTCCCGAAGTAGTGGGAGTGATATGACTGACTTTACTTCACAAAAGTCAACAGATGGAAGAGTTGAGGAAATGTGGGTGTTCAAACATGGGCAGAATGGTGAATGTTACACAGTGTGTAAAGTGGCCACTTAAACCAGCCAATGACAGGTCATAAGCCCTGTAAATGCCTAGACTTCCATATTCCCTTCTCAAAAACGTTTTCCCTCTCTGTTGAAATAAATTTGATATGACTGAACTTAAAGATTCCGAAAATAAGTCTCGCTGCGGCATTCAGTACAGATTGTAGGTGAGTCATTTTGTTCATTAGTAGACCTGCATAGATACCATTACAATAATCGACTCTAGACACTACAAACGCATTTATTAATTGACGGGCGGCATCAACCGGCAAATTTTTGCGAATGCATTTAATTTGTCTCAGCTGGTAGAAGCATGAACTTATCGTTCTACTAATTTGAGCGTCAAGAGAAAGGTCAGAATTGAGTAAAACTCCCAGTAGTTTAACGGTGGGTAAAGCGGTACTCCCTACATTGGGTAGAGCCGTATCCTGGATCAAATTCTGTCGTCTGGCTGAAGCGATCCATAGTTGTTCACCTAATATTAAATGTCAAAATATTTACGTTTCGCGACGTATAATCCTGCTGCGCAATCACATATTTGAATTTCACCGGTGTAAATATGGAAAATATTCCAAAACGACTATTTTCATTTATTATTTATTATGGTATTTATTGCATTTAGCCGGCGGCGGCGGTTAGCAAGCCAAATGTTAAGAAAAGCAGTCGCCATAGTAATTGTAATTTAATTTTCACTGTTGTGTATTAGATACTCCTTACTATTTTGCAAATCAATATATTGTATTATTTTATAAAGTAAACGCCGATTTTCGCCAGTGAACTGTATTTATTTACGAGGAAAACAAAAAACAAACCGACACGAGCGTTGCCTTAGAGATTACACACGCGTTGACTTATGACTGCGATAACTTATTATTATTTTTTTTTTCTTTATTTTTTTTTTGTTTTTTTACAATAAACATACTAATAAAACAGAATATTAAAAAAATAAAGCATAATTACATATCAATGAAATACATATTAATAGAAAAATAGTAAACAAAAAAATCCCACAAAGGCATGGCCTGTTCGTGGGTATACAAGAAAATGTTAATGAATTTTTGCTCTTATAATAAATAATGGACAGTTATAATATGTTTTTTTTTGTAATTAAAATGGGAAATAAAAAATATTTAAAAAAAACACAAAAATATTCCTTATTATTAAAGGGCAACAAAATAAATCATAGAAAAAAAGAGTTCATATCTTTAGTTTGAATCTTAAGCATGTTCATTATTGTTCACTGTGATCGTTCAAACGCTTAGCATGTTTTTGAGCGCGTCGATAGTTATTTGTGATTGAGCTACTGGGGTACTCTGTCAGCTGCGTATAGAGGAAAGTTCGCAAAAATATTCCCAAGGAATACCAACTCGATGCCATTGACAGTAAAATATTTCAGTTACTAAGGTTACAATATTTTGAGTTTGTCAAAATACATACATAGACGAGTAAAATATTTCAGTTACTAAGGTTACAATATTTTGAGTTTGTCAAAATGTTCGTAGACAAAATACTGGATTTCACACCCTGGGGAGTCACTAAGGTTAACAAATTACAACGGGGATGGAGAACATTTTAGAGAAGGGAATATGGAAATGTAGGCATTTACAGGGCTTATGACTTGTATGAATGTGTGAAGTCTAAAAAATTTAAAACTGTTTTCAGGCGTTCTAGTACGTGATATAATTCAATCAGATGAATCAAGGCGGAGGTAAGCATTATCGACATAATCAAGAAATAAGCTTTGCGTTGGTTTTTCCATGTAGAGCGAATGGACAGCGAAAGAACGGCTAAAAATATTTACAATGCGAATGTTGATGGATGCAGAAACAGAGAAAGACCGAAAACGACATGGCATGACCAAATCCAACAAACACTTGAAGATGGACATGTTAAAAGTCAGAATAATCGGCGCGCGTGCATGAGAAGATGTATGAATGTAGAGGAAGCGAGATCTGTATGCAAAGATAGAGCGGTGTGGCGTTCTATCCTCTCTGCCTAACCTTTACGGGGAAACAGCGTGATGATTTTGTTGTTGTTATGTTTTATTTATTTGTGTTAAAAAAATACAAGCTCGCCCTTTTGATTATTAAGTATTTTGATGTAATCAGATTTAAGGTTTTGATTCGTCTGATCATGCCAAGTCTTTCTTAGACATCCTCGTCCCAAGTCACAATTAACTCTAAACCAGACATACCTCTTGAATAATTTATTCAACGTCATTTTAATTCAAACCATAGATAAATAGATTCATAGATTGTTAAAATTTTTATTGTTTAAATGTATACTATGTATTGTTACAAGAAATGTACTATTTTTTTTATGTACCGTCCCAAATGAGTTTTCTCGTACAACTCCTGGGAATATAATATCATGATATTCATGTCTTATATGTTTTATTAATAAATAAATAAAAAAATAAATAAAAAATAAAAAAAGTTTTTATTTTTCTATACAATTATATTATTAAATGTTACATACAGATGGTGGCATATTATTAAAACTCGCTAGAGTTAATAAACAATAAAATTATATTTTATCTTAAATAAAATAAAACTAAGTATAAAATAATAAAGAAGAGAGAGATACTCCAAGATAATTCAGCCAGGTGAATGTCACCCACATAAATAAAGGTTTCAGCTGTTTTACTTCAAAAAGTACAAGTACAAACTCTGTTGGCTCATGTATAAATCACTGTACAACTCTGCTCCGAAATATCTAAGGGAATTATGCAACTTACTTAGTTACATGGTGACGTTTGCCTCTCGAAGAACATAATTTTACTAATGATTTTAATAAAATTATAAATAAAGTTATCAATAAAACTTCTTGCTTTAGTTTTACTTTTTATTATTTTGACCAACGAGCGCTTTCGCCTAAGTAGGCATCTTCAAGACTGATAAATCGTTTACAACGTTTACAGCTTTTTTACTATTTCTAACATATTTTGGAGATAAGGAGACTCGTTGGTCAAAATAATAAAAGAGTGAAACTAAACCAAGACGTTTTATTGATAAAATAGATAAAAGATACTTTTATCAAGAAATATCATCAGAAATAATATTAATATTAATATTTAAAAAATCTTTGATTATTGAGTACTTGAAAATAACATTTTTATATGTATAAATTGTATGTATTTATTTGATATGTAATATATATTTTCTTTACTAACTTTGTATACTATGTGGAAATCTGTTATTAGTTCTGAGTTTATACACTATATCTGTTTGTTTACTAAAAATATGTATGTAGAACTGTTGATTTCCCTAATAAAATAAAATAAATAATAAATAATAAATAAATAAAATAAAACATCAATGTACATAATTTTACGCTTTGAATGGGATATTTAACTCAAAACTGTCAGTTTTAGGAATTCAAAACTGTCATTTTTAGGAAACTTTCACCCGAACGGCGGCGACATGTATAAACTTTATTTCATACGACGGTATGTTTTCAGTGATGTTCTTTTAATAAAATAATTCGATATCAAATCCGAGATTAATTATATCATTTTTGAGAAGGGAATATAAAAGTGTCGGTATTTCCAGGACCTGTGACCTGTCGAGTGATCACATTACACACATTTAAACTTTTGTGCGTATTTAAATTAAATATGGATAACTTATATAGCGCCATTTTCATAATAAAATACCTCAAGGGCGCTTTACGTGGTGATTCTATTGTTAAGTTAATTTAATTGAAGCTTTTAAATTTGTAATTTGATTAAAATAATTTATTTTGTTGTCACGTGCTACGGATTTATTCAAATGATTTAGAGAACAAGTGGGTTTTAAGTTTTTTCCGAAACATCACTTCACTTTCACAGCCTCGCACCTCTGCTGGGAGAGCATTCCATGCCATAGGGCCTGCGACCGCAAATGCGCGCTCACCAAATTTAGTGCGCTGTTTGCGTAGAGGTATAATAACTTTTCCTCTTGCCGCATCCATACTTCTAAAATTCCAACATCTGTCTGTGGGCTGTTTGATTTGCTGAGCTGTAATAAATGTAACAGAAAACAAATCGAACCATCATGCCGTTTCGAAATCCACCCGTAAGGGGTAGGCAGAGAGGATAGAACGCCACATAGTTCTATCTTTGCATACAGATCTCGCTTCCTCTGTATTTATATATCTTTTCATGCACGCGCGCCGATTATTCTGGCTTTTAAATGACCATCTTCAAGTATTTGTTGGATTTGGTCATGTCATGTCTTTCTCAGTCTTCCTATATTTCTCCATCAACATTAAAAAAAAAAAATTAAAAAGAAATATTTGCGTTCTTATGATTTACCCAAATATTTCATTTTTAGGGCCATTGTCAGCGAGTTGTAAATAACTCACTATTAGAAAATGAAAATAAAGTTGGAGTAGAGTGGGATTCGAACCACGGACAATGGTCCGTGAGTCCGAGACACTAGCCACAGGACGATTACGATTCAAAATTCACATTCGCATTGTAAATATTTTAAACCGTTCTTTCGCTGTCCATTTGCTCCACATGTCCAAACCAACGCAGAACTCCTTTCTTGATTTTGTCGATATTGCTTATCTCAGTCATGAACGGATCTCAACATTTGTGCATCGTACATATTTTTACCACACATTCGCCGGAGATATCGCGTTTTGACAGCGTTCAGCCTACTTTCATCCGTGTTTCTCCAAGTCCATACTTCGCTCCCATACATTAGAGTGGGGACCAGGACTCCATTGTGAACGCTAATTTTGCCTCTTGCGAAAAACATTTATTAGCCGAGGTTTATTTAAGTGCACCGTTCACTCTGTTCCCGGCACTCACCCTCCTTTCAATATCTTTCTCAGTCATTCCATCTCTAGTAAACATATTTCCCAGATAAACAACTTCCTCTTCCTGTTTTAGCTTAACCCCGTATAAATTGACGTCGTATAAATTGGCTAATATATTTATCTCCGCGGAAGTACATCTCCAACTCAGCTTTTTTAAATAAAATCAATTATGCATTTTAAAAAGGGTTCGTTGCTTGCCCGCTCACTAAATCACCACGATGAAGGAAACTGATACGCACAAAGTGTTAAATCATCCAATGGACGCCTGGAAAGTAAAAATCTACTACTATTACTACTACCATTACGCCATTTCTCCGTAGGGGTAGGCAGAGAGAATGGACCGCCACACACGTCTATCCTGGCATACATTTCTAGCTTCTTCCACATCTTGTCATACATGCCTTTCGGTTCCGCCTGCTTTTGACATGACCAGACTTAAGGTTTTGATTTATCTGATCATGCCACGTCTTCTTTGGACGTCCTCGTCTCACGATACCGTTAATTATCCGACCTAGTTTCTCCAGGGTAAGCTCGGCTACGACAGTTTAGAGACTAGAAGGAATGTGTATTGGACTACGCATTTTTATCGACTGTTGCGCGGTATTGTCGATAATCCTGAGATTATGATGAGCATTGGTTTGTATGTTCCTGATAATTACCTAAGACAGCGTCAGCATAGATAGTTTCATATTCCGATATCCAGAACCACCCTGCTAGTTGGAAGGGCTACCGCATACTGAACAACATCGCTCTGGATATTGATCTGTTCCATGTATCCGAAGGGGTTTTCCGGAGCAGGATTCTCCTACTGCTTTGACATGAATCTCTTTCATGAATTTTTTCTTTTTTATAATATGTTCGTATTAAATGTATGTTTGTAATGTATATGTTTGAATTATCGCCATATATACTTGTTTTACCATTCTCTCGTCGTCCATTCATTCTACATGACCAAACCATCTTAGAGACCCTTTCTTAATCTTATCAATTATACTTGACTCAGATTTATTTTTTATTTATTTATTTAACTTTTTGTACATAATGTTATTTGTACATTGGCGGGCTTATTGCCAAATGGCAATTTCTTCCAACCAACCAATAAAATAAAAGTTTTATTTTTATAATTCAAGTTACAGAACATATCAAATTGAAAAAAAAGATTAAAAAGTGAAAAATATATAAAAATAGAAAAAAACGTATTTGTTTATAAATTACCTTAAATCAAAACTATTACTCAATGGGAAAAAGGAAAAAAGCGGAAAGAGGAAAAAGGAAAGGAGGAGAGATTAAGGAAGAGAAAGGAGATGTTTCTTCAGACGTGATTTAAACTAGATAATGAGAGATATAATGTAGTAACATCTTTGATGGTGGATGGGAGATGATTCCACAGTCGAGCCGCATGGACACTATATGAATTTACACTCTCGCCTGATTTCATCATTCGTAACCCTGTCATACATTGATTTCCCACACATTCGTCGAAGAGATCGCATTTCAACCGCGTTCACTCGGCTTTCATCCTTCCTCTGCCAGTTCCAAAGTAATAATAATTGTGATTTTTTTTTTTAAATAAGTTCACAATGGAGTTCTGGTGCCGACTCTAATATATGGTAGCGAAACATAGAATTGGAAAAATAATTATGAAAGTAGGTTAAATGCTGTCGAAACTCGATCTCTCGGGTGAATGTGTGGTAAAAAGGCGAATAAAAGGGGTACAAATGTCAAAACCCGTAAACTGTGGTAAGGTTTAGACAAGCATTATAAACTGAGTCAAGAAACGGGTGCTGCGTCGGTTTGGACATGTAGAGCGAATGGACAGCGAAAGAACGGCTAAAAGGATCTACGATGCGAATGCTGATGGATGCAGGAAACGAGAAAGACCGAGAAAGACATGGCTCGATCAAGTCCATCAAATACTTTATTTTTTCTTTCTTATGTTATACAAAAATATTATAACTGTCCATTATTTATTATAGGAGCAAAAATTCATTAACATTTTCTTGTATACCCACGAACAGGCCATGCCTTTGTGGGATTTTTTGTTTACTATTTTTCTATTAATATGTATTTAATTTATTTGTAATTATGCTTTATTTTTTTAATACTTTGTTTTATGATTATGTTTTTGTAAAAAAACAAAAAAAAAAAAATATTTTTTTTTTTTAAATATTCAAAGATGGACATTTCAAGAGTGGGAATAATCGGCGTGCGTACATGAGAAGATGTATAAATTTAGAGGAAGCGAGGTATATATACATAAATAGAGTCATATGGCGTTCTATCTTCTCTGCCTACCCCTACGGGGAAACGACCCGATGGTTTGTTATTGCTGTTCATTATAATTAACTTTCTTCAAAACTATTGAATACCAATTGTTAAAACAGTATAAAAAATAAAAAAAAACACTAAATGGTGCATAGGGCACTAGCATAACAGCTTATTTCGCAATTGTTCGTTACACGAAAGCTAGATAATCTATCAGTGGTACGCTACAGATTCCAGGGACCGTGAAATTTTGTAAGCAAAAAGCGGCTATCGCACTCTTCGAGATGGCGTTTTTATTTGCACAATTACATTTTTAATATTTTTTTTATTTATTCGGTCATTGTTGCGATTTCGGCAGCATTCCGATTTGTAGATCTCCGATCCGGCAACGCCGCCCGCGCCGGCGGAGATCGCCGAGCGGCGGCGGAAGCGCCCGAACGGCAACAGCTGTCGTTTCGGGGTGCGTCGGGATCCAAGCACAGGTGTGGTCAACTCCAATTAACAAACGAGATGACGATGATTTTGGAGAATTTTATAAGGCGCCATTTTCGTAATACCTCAAAGGCACTTTAAGAAAGTGATTTTACGAAATAAATACTTATAAAAAATATTATACATACTAACTATATAAAATATTTTGTCGTGAGTCCTCCTCACTAGGGGACTGTAAAGCGTTTTATTTATTTTTTTATGTATTTCACATTTCATTCAAATTTATTTATATTTTTAGTATCCTAATTTTCTTCAGTCAGATTTTGATTTCTCTTTTAAATGTGGTTTGTTGATTTGATTTATTCTGGATAATTTTTATAGCGCCATTTTCGTGGGAAATCACCTCAAGGGCACTGTTCAATAAACATTCCAACACGTCCTGCAGCTACAGAGCGCACAGACGGTCACGATCTAGCCCTTTTTTAAAAATTTATTTATTATTGACATACCATATTACATTTTTATTATTTTTTAAAAGATAAAAAAAATAAAAAAAATTACAGGACTCAATAAGCCAATTAATATGGCTTGTCGATAAAGATCCTTTACATTAAAACATATGATAAACATAAAAATGTAAATAGGGGCTAGATTTCTTATTGTCCATGCGCTCTGTAGCTGCAAGATGTGCTGTTATCTAGCTTCCATATATATTAATTGTTATATATCATAATTGGGGACGAGGAACTAGAATCCCAACCGTCCATGCGCTCTGTAGCTGCAAGACGTGCTGGGATATTTATTTATTGTACAGCGCCCTTGAGGTGATTTTCACAAAAATGGCGCTATATAAATTATCCAAACATTATAATTATTATCACACTACATAGTTGTATAATAATAATTACTACTAACTTAAATATAAGGAGCCAAAAAAAACAATTTCATATAATTTATGTTTTCAAATAATATTTAGAAAAATGTTAAAAAAAAAATAAAAATAAGTAAATGATATAGCAATTATAAGATAAAAAATAAATACAAAACCCTTATTAACATTTTACAAACAAAAATCTAAGAAGTGTTTTTAATCTAATATTAAAAAAAAAAAACGTTTACGTCTCAGATAGAATATAGATTACAACGTATTCGGCAGCTACAGAGCGCACGGACGGTTGGGATTCTAGTTTCTTATCTCCAATTATGATACAAAACAATAATTATGATATATAGGAGCTAGATTACAGCACGTCTTGCAGCTACAAAGCGCATGGACAGTAAGACAGGAAGAAAAAAAAAGCATGAGAAGATGTATGAACATAGAGAAAGCGATGACGATACCCCTTGATTTATTTAAAAATAAATTAAGACTTATTATTTCTGGCTGCGATACGATCCCACTTCTGATACACATAAACACACATCTACACATAAACACACATCTACACATAAACACATCCTTTTGTTGTAACACAATTTAATAATATGTATGATTTTTATTTTGAAACTTTGCTGGTCTGTCTTTAAACTGTATTTTAAAAAAAATATATATTATTTCAGTTAGAATGTAAGTTTAGATATACAATTGTAAAGCGCCCTTGAGGTGATTTTTTACAAAAATGGCGCTATATAAATCAGCCAAATATTATTCTTAATATTCTTCATTGTCGACTGTTTGCTTCTTTAAAATAAATAAAATTACAAAATTACCGAACACACAGGCCCGAAAAAATCACATTAAATTTTTGTGTTCTCACCGGCAATCGATCCCGGAGCCTCCCGTGGGTGAGTCAAAGGTCTCAACCACTACACCACGGGTGCCGCATTAGTTTGTTTCGACCGCGGTCCCTTGATTCGGAAGGTATGGGGCCATCCCGTAGGTACGAAGGCCCCGGTACCCGCTTGAGAACCCGAATCCCAACATCTGGCTAACCTGACACGGCGCAAAGCGACACAAAGCTCCCACAAAACACGCCGCGTGTGAAAAATGACAAGACCATTTCGTAAGATTCAATTGCACGCGCACCCCGTGGAAATGACCCTTTCGACGACGTTTTTTTTTCGGTCAAAAATTGTGATTTTACGGCGCGTAATGTAAAAAACGATAATGTTTTGGTAAATGAAACAACGGCGCTCCGCACAAAAAGTACAGTAATTAGATAGTAACTGTATATATGTCGAATTGTTGAATGAGCACTTTCGAAAAATATACTAGCGGCCGGCCGAGTAATTCGATTACTGTCGTATTTTATACGCGGTAGATGGAAGTTTATTTTTCTTTATCAAAAAGTTCAATGCGTACTGTAAACATTGTTAATATGAGTAAAATGTCGTCATCATAATCAAATCCTTAGCCGCACCTGATGGTGCATAGGGCAGTGCATGGGTAAAAACTATGCCGAGTGTCTGGATCATCACACTCGCCTGTAAAGAGAATTCATGTATTTGCAAACGAATACACAAATGATAAAGATATATTTAATACAACACTTTGGAATTTTAAAAGGCAGCGTATCCATTTATTATCTCCAAATTAAAATACTTAAATAATACTATGTTGTTTTATATTGTATACCTTTTATTAACGTATATCTGTATTCTTAATTATTATTTTTCTACATTCTTCTAATTTTAAGATTCTTTTAATATATCCGGTGGGAAAGAAATTACTTTTGTTCTCTCTACTAGAATAAATGTATGTATGTGTGTATGTACTATATGTAAGATGAGTTTTTGAACAGTTTTATTTTATTATTCTTATACTTCATTTTCAATTTTTAGCTACTTTTGTGTAAAATATATGTCTGTTCTTTATATATATAAATATATGTAAAACATGCCTACAAGGCGTTTAAAAAAATAAATTAATCTGTTACAGGAAGGTAAGGTAAGGTAGGTATTTATTTATTTATTATTTATTTATTTATTTATTAACGGACATTGTCCATGTATACAATTTATAAGGTTTAAATATTACAATAAAATAATAGTTTAAAACATTTTTAAAAAAAGAAAGAAGCATTGACAAACATAAGGGACATCGAGACAAGATCTGGACTATTTATTTAGTGCTCGTTTAAATCCTTGTAAACTTAAACCAAAAAAGTCCAGATCTTGTCTTGAGTTAACAATACGACAAAGACGGGTCATTGGAGAATTTAGGCCATAGTTTGTTCTATGCTGATCGATGAACAGTACTTCATTGTTTCTCAATCTACGAGTCGGAATATTGAATTTTACTTGTCCCAGTAATGATGGAACATCGATTATACCATTTAGTATGCCGAACATATATATGGAGTCAATATTAGTTCTACGTTTTTGTAGACTAGAAATATTTAACATTGACTCTATTTCAGCATAAGAATAATTATCTCTCTCTAGTCCGAGCATCCACGCTATTTTTCGAAGCAAGCGATGTTGGACTGATTCAATGGGACTTATGCGATTGACATAGAATGGAGACCAGACCACTATTCTAGGAGGCATATTTTAGAAGAGGGCGAACAGTTGAGCAATAAAGAGTTTTGATTGTACGGACATGAGTAAAATCAGAGGATATTCTGATATTCTATTTTACCATACAAACGTATTCTCGTATTTTGCCCTGAATTATGGCACTAGGCAGCGGTATTTTTTACACCCTATAGATATTTACCAATAGCGTGTCTTTTTAGTTTGGCTTTTTTGATAAATGTTTTATTTTGGGAGCTAGGGCCGTCCAAAAACCCATAAAGCACCCATATTTAACTTTGTTTTACGAACCACTTTTTACAATATACTAATAATGATAAAATACTACCTTTATGATAATAATAAATAATAGAATATACTAACATATTACAACAGAGATGAAGAACATTTAAGAGAAGGTAATATAGAAGTCTAGGCATCTACAGGGCTTATGATCTGTCAATGGCTGGTTTAAGTGGCCACTTTACTCACTGTGTAACATTCACCATTCTGCCTATATTTGAACATCTATATTCGTTCAATTATTTTATCTGTTGATGTTTGTGAAGTTAAAGAGCTGAAACCTTTATTTATGCGGGTGAGATTCATCTAATTGAATTATTTCACCTTCATACTAGGCAACGCCTGAAAATGTTATTTTTTCAATTTCTATAGTTCTTCATGGACCAGGTAATTTATCAACAATATTTTGAACCTTCACTCCACTCCACTACTTCGGGAATTACACTGGCTACGTTTTCCACAGAGGGTGGAATACAAACTCCGTTGGCTTATGTATAAGTCACTGCACAATTCTGCTCCAGAATACCTAAGGAAACGCTGCATTCCAGATGATCTAGCTGACAGATGTATTACGATTACGCTTAGATCAGCTACATCTACGTCGAAAGGAGAAGTTATTATACCTCTACGCAAACAGCGCACTAAATTTGGCGAACGCGCATTGGCGGTCGCAGGCCCTACGGCATGGAATGCTCTCCCAGCAGAGGCCCGAAACTGTGAGAGTGAAGTGATGTTTCGGTTCCCACTTGTTCTCGAAATCATTTGAATAAATCCTTAGCATGTGGTGACAAAGTACATTGTTTTTCTTGAATTAAAAAAGTTAAAATTAAATTCATATCTTTATATAATCACTTTGTAAAGCGCCCTTGAGTTTTTATATTACGAATATGGCGCTGTATAAGTTATCCATATATAATAAATAATTTTGAAAAACGGAAAAGATACAGAAAATGCTAATCTGATACTCTTTCTAAAAATAAAAAAAAATAACAAAATCGGTTCAGTTTTGGGGTGCGGAAGACGGCAAAACGAAACATCGATTTTAGTTACGCATAAAGTGCAGTGTTTTTCTTTTCGCACAGTATCGGGGAAGCATTTACGAGAGAGTGTCAGAAAAAGTACGTTTAAATACCTATTAGTCAAATTCCTGTCACCGCTTTCCTCTCAACAATACAGAACGTGTTTACAAACATTTTGACATACCCATTCAAAACTATACCGACTAACCTTTAACCGTATTCTAGGCCTTAATATTATTTTCTTGTTAACAACATTAAACGAATAATTTTATGCACCCAAAACACTTAAAAATGTGATGATATCCGGTTTAACTTCGGCAAGAACGTCGATTGTCAAGTAAAATAAACGCACCTCAGCAAAAAGTACATAGAATTACAGGGTTGTAAATCGAGGCTCGATAGAGACTCGATAGTTTTTACAATTTTATCTTGTTTCATGTGAAATATAATTTGCACAGCGTAGATTGATATAATTTTTTAAAGATATGTTACGTAATTTGAGTTTGCGGATAAGAAAGAAAAAGGAATTGAGAAATGTTTGAAGAGAAGAGAATGTAGAGTTTATATCGTATGAGAAAATTATAAATGCCGTGGTGGACTAATTACTAATACTGAACCCCTAGGCCCCGATTACAATAAAAAGTTAACAGATTTATCTTCGATTGCGTAAAGTAAAATCGAAAATTATGTAAGAAAATGTGTATATTTGTATGAAAAATTTAAGCATTTTAGTCGATAACCCACCCTGTAATCGAACGTAGTTATGGAGCAAGCAGTCAGCCATGGAAAAGCGAAACCGAGATAATAGCAGTGTTGTGAAAAGAGTGAATAATTTTACAGGCCCAAAAATTTTTCATTATTTTTTACTGATATTTCGTCAATCCCATACTTTCAAAACTTTCCTTCATTAAAAAACATTTCGTCGGCCTCGTGGTGCAATGGTCAGCGCGTTTACCTACCATTCAAGCGGTCTCGGGTTCGATTCCCGACATTATTGATATAAAATATTTATTCAAAAGAGTGTTTTCACACCAGAATATTTCTTTGTCCCTGGGCTGGTACCTGAGGCGTAAGATTGATCATCTTACCCTCATGTAACAAAAAAAACATACTACTACTACTACCATCACGCCATTTCCCCGCAGGGGTAGGAATGGACCGCCACACACGTCTATCCTGGCATACATTCCAAGCTTCTTCCACATTCATACATCTTGTCATACATGCCCTTCGGTTCTGTCTGCTTTTGACATGACCAGACTTAAGATTTTGCTTTATCTGATCATGCCACGTCTTCCTTGGTTTCTTGGCCAAAAAAACATATGATCAAGATATACGGCGATTGGTGTACCAATGCAGTGCCCTATGCACCATTAGGTGCGGAAAGTGAAGGATTATGATGATGATGAAAAAACACGCACATTCCTGGATTCAAACTAAAGATATTAACTATTTTTTTCTATGATACATAAAAAAATATATCATGGAAAAAGAGAGTGAAAAATAAAATATGCGTACATTTTATTTTTTAGACATATCAATTGAACGTAGCTATGCAAAAAGCAACCAGTCCACAATTTTGGAAAAATTAGACATTGGTGGTATTGGGTGCAGTCAGGTCAATTCTATGGTCTGCTAAAAACAGCCAGGCCAAATGAGCAAGTAAGCAAATGCTCACAAGTTCCTGATTGGCCCACATGAATATATCCCTCCTGATCCCAATAGTTTAGATACATTTTAAGTTATTTAATTGCAGAACAATCCACCTTTTGAAATATAAACCTTGTATATTATAAGCGAGGTAAATAATAAAGCAACTCCCATACAAAAAATAAAAAAATATAAAAAAACAGCCAGGCCGCTTCCATACAAAACAAACTGTAATAAACAACAGCCAGGGCTGGCATTTTAAACGCTTTCGCAGCCGTGGAAAATCCATTTATTTCGCGTATTTACATTTTATTTTATTTTATTTATATATACGCCCAATGGGCATTTTTATGGACACATTTATACATAGAAAATTATTATAACAAAATTCGGCGAACGTGCATTTGCGGTCGCAGGCCCTACGGCATGGAATGCTCTCCCAGCAGAAATCCGAAACTGTGAGACTGAATATATTAAAAAAAACAAAAGACCTAAAACTTTGAACTAAACCATGCCAATCCAACTTCGTCCCACACTGTTTAGTCGCGAAGAGATCTACGAAAAGCCGGAAGATCTATCCCAAAGAATTCCAAGTCGTGTGATGAATTGACTAATCTACACATTCTGGACATTTGTGAAATGTGCCTACTGCCGACTGCGACACGGTACAAATTACTAGTACTTGAACACATATTTTTTTCTACAAAACACTCAGTTTACCCTGAAGATGGCTCCTGCAATGCTAGCCGAAACGTCGGAACAAATCCAACACACACGGTGTCATCCAAAAAATAAATATATTGATGACCATACCAAAATAAAACAGGAATCCTTCGAGTTTGAGTATCGTCTATTATCTTGTTAACCTTAATAGTCAAGGAATGCTATCTTTGTTTAATTTTTTTATATTTTCCTTTTTGTGCTGCTACATGTTCACTTAATTGCCATACTTGTTCTTTGCTCAATGTATTATTATTGTGTTTTATTATTATAAACTTTTAAAAATCATTCTTATGTTGTTGAAATTCCATTCGTCGATGCGTTTTGTAGCTGCAAGACGTTTTGTGATATAAGCTATCATATTTTTAAAAATTATTTTATGTAAATGGTATCAACTATCAGATATCTAAATTAAGTAAATGGGGTCTAGAATTTCAACCGTCCATTCGCTCAGGAGCTGCAAGACTTATTATCTAACTTCTAATTTTATAAATTTGCTTTTTATTTTGTTTTTAAAATATCACTTAAACTCTAAACTTCATTGTCAAATAAAAATTTAAATATGGGCTAGATTTCTTATTGTCCATGCGCTCTGTAGCTGCAAGACGTGCTGTTATCTAGCTCCTATATATCATAATTGTTATATATCATAATTGGAGACGAGGAATTAGAATCCCAGCCGTCCATGCGCTCTGTAGCTGCAAGACGTGCTGGGATATTTATTTATTGTACAGCGCCCTTGGGGTGATTTACACAAAAATGGCGCTATATAAATTATCCAAACATTATTATTATAAACGGTGACCGTGAAAACCTTCGCACTTGTAGAAAAATCGGTTTGTCGGACAGGGCGCGAAATGCGTAATAAATGATTAGCGGGAATGCGAACGTCCCACCGAAGTAGCCGACCGGTAATGCAGTTAGGCAAGTCCGTGGCCGAATAGTAGATACATACCGCGTATTCACGCCACCTGCTCTGGTGGAAGGAAGGTTGCCTCGATACATCGAAAGCGATAAAATATTGCGTTTTATAGTGCGAGAAAATGTTAAATGTTGTTCAAGATAACTGGGCAGTGCATAATACGGCTGGAGAAGAAAAAAAAAACATCCCAATGGTTTTAAAAATACAAGATGCAAAGAATTTTTACTGCGCAAGAAACTATGGTTATCGAGTTTGTGTATGCTGTAACTTTACAAAAATATTAACATATTACAACAGAGAATGAAAAGACTTTAAATAACGGATACAAACACATCCTTTTGTTGTACCAAACTTAATATGAACGATTTTTATAAACGAACTTCGCTGGTCTGATTTAAAACCTTGTCTTTATTATTTATTTATTTATATACAGGGTGTTCTTTAAACCCTGTCACATCCAAAACTACAATGATCAGTGTGGGCAAGAAGACATAAGAATATTTTAAAAAATATTTAGGACAAAGGAATCTTTTAAAAATAAAATATTTAAAAAAACAAATGGTTGCTTACTTCTGCAGGGGAGAAGTAAGGGGAGCGCGGCGCAGTATCAGACTCCGCCCTCCCGCTTCTCGTTTCTGCCTTGCAGAAGTAAGCAACCATTTGCTTTTTTAAATATTTTATTTTTTTAAATTTTATTCGTTCTAAAAAAATATTTTAATGTGCCAATGTGTCTTCTTGCTCATACTGATCATCGTGGTTTCGGATGTGACAGGGTTTATTGAACACCCTGTATACGCCCAATGGGCATTTTAAAGGACATATAAATGCATAGAAAATTATTATAAAGGAAAGTAGAAAAACACAATGGTATATAGTAGACTTTGTGGGAGTTGAAGCGGGAGAGAGGTGTTTATAATTTAATTTGATTCAGTGATCGTTTGAAAGAAAACAACTTGTTATCAAAGAAATCAAGACTGGTATGTTTGTTGGCAGACCTAAGAATTCTGGGCATAGGGGAATGAAAACCATAGTTAGTTCTATGGTTATCGGTGTGAAAGAGTAAGTTTTGTCTGAGGTTTCTAGTTGGGATAATTCATTTTATTGAGCTCAGTAGTTCAGGCGCATCGAAGAGTGAGTTAAGAATTTTAAATATGACTATAAGGTCGGATTTATTTTATTATGTCATTTAATCATTGTTGACTGTTTTAGTAAAATAAATAAATAAATCCGTACCATGTGATAACACAACGCAAATACATTTATTTATTTAATTTATTTTACCTATTAAATGACGCTGTGTAAGTAACCCATATTATCATAATTCCCTTTCCGCTCCCAATGGCGCATAGGGCACTGCATTGGTACATAAACCGCAGTGTATAGTGATCATTTTTGTTACATGAAGGTAAGATGATCAGTCTTACCCATAGTAACAATAATAATATTTTCGTTTATCGTTTTATTTCTTAAGTTTCTACTCGCGGGTGAAAATTTTGCTAAAAGAAATCGGGTGGTGGACTGGTTTGTGCGTTTACCTGCCGATTAATAAATAATAAAATATTAAAAAATTATAATTACTTTACAAAAAAAGTCAACCCACCCTATGTTTTTTTTTTTATCGGACCAAGTGGATTTTCGCTGTGATGTGAAAACAGCCGCACGAAAAAATATGTGATTTTGAATGTAAGTCCACGATATTACAGGGTGTTCTTTAAACTCTGTTATTTCCGAAACCACAATGATTAGTATAGGCAAGAAGACATATCAGCATATTTAAAAAAATATTAAGGACAAAGACATTTATAAAAAAATAAATATTAAAAAAAAACAAATGGTTGCTTATTTCCGCAGGGGAGAAGTGAGGGAGACGCGGCGCAGTATCAGACTACCCCCGCACCCTCCTTGATTCTGCCCTGCAGAAATAAGCGACCATTTGCTTTTTTTGATATTTTATTTTTTTAAATTTTATTCGTTCTAAAAAATTATTTTAATGTGCCAATATGTCTTCTTGCTCTTACTGATCATCGTGGTTTCAGATGTGACAGGGTTTAATGAACACCTGTATACAGGGGATAAAAAAAGATAAGATTACCAATGAGGAGAAAAACAGAATCTCAAAACTCATTGTACAAGGGACTGAAGCTGTACAATGAGTTACCTGAAGGAATAAAGGAGAGAAAATTAATTTGAAGAAATATGTTAATGAGATTTTTTTATTAAAAAAATGTAATGTTATTTAAAGTTTATATTAGTTCTTAAGATGTTATGAACTAACTTAATAAAGCATAAATAAATAAATAAACAAATATTATTTTGAGTCGTACTCATACGGTTTAAAATAGCGTTTTAATAACTTCCTTTAGCGACGCGAATATGAGAAATATTGATATGGTCATACTGACTAATGTTATGAACGGTAACTGACCTCGGTTCGTCCAACGCCCGGTCAGATCCAGCCGGCGATCGAGAGCTCTGAATTTGCACGCGTTAATCCGCGTCACGGGATTAATCCTGCGGCAAATCTCTAACTAAAACGCTCGTTAGATCGGGGGTTGAATCTGATCTGAGATTTAATTGCATTGTTAACCCGTTTTATACGGATCAGAATCTGTTTAGAATTTATCAGACCTATAAACTTTATTTAAAAATTGACTTTTTTGCTATTGTATTTTTTTGTATATTTTACAAATACCAGCTAGTTTACAACAAGTCTTGTAGCTACAAATCGCATCGACGATTGTAATTCTAGACCTTATTTACGAAATGTAAATACGCAGTAATATGAGTTTTGTAAAAAAAAAAAAAAAAACATTTACCTACGTACGGAAGCTAGATTAACAAGTTTTTAATCGATAAGTGGTCCCGTGGCTAGTGTCACAGACTCACGGATTAAAGTTCCGTGGTTCGAATCCCATTCTATCCTAATCTGAATCCCATATTCTATTAGAGTAATTTACAAATCGTTGAAAATGGTCATTAAAATGAAATATTTGCAAACAAACCATCACGCCGTTTACCCGTAGAGGAAGGCAGAGAGTATAGAACGCCACATCATTATGTATTTGTATACAGACCTAGCTTGCAGACCATGCCATGTCTTTCTCGGTCTTCCTCTATTTCTGCATCCAACATTCGCATGGTAGATCCTTTTAGCCGTTCTTTCGCTGTCCGTTCGTTCTACATGTCCAAACCGGCGCAGCACCCCTTTCTTGATTCTGTCGATAATGCGTGTCTCAGCCTTACACAGTTCACGGATCTCCACATTTATGCACCGATCATACATCGTTTTACCACACATTCGCCTGATACTTTCATAATCATTATTCTGATTCCATACTTCGCTGAAATATTTCGGTAAATCATAAGAACGCGAATATGTCTTGCAGCTACAAAACGCACGGAAGAACGAAATTCTTGAGCCCTAAAAATTATTTCAATAATATCTACAGTGTAATGTTGATTTAAGTTGTGAGCAACTCGATAAACTTGAACGACTTCAGAATACATGCATAAGGTACATTTTTGGTCTTAGGAAATATGACCACATTTCTGATTATCGTAGGCAACTGAAATGGCTCAAAACTAGACAGCGGAGAGACTATCACTCCTTCTCACTTCTGTTCAATGTACTTCATAGTCCTAACGCTCCTATATAGCTGCGTGAAAAATTTCAACGCTTATCAGTTCATGGTTTACCTCTTCGTTCTGATTCTCAAGGTACTCTCTTAATACCCATCCACAATTCCTCTTTCTTCTCTAACTCATATAGTGTCCATGCGGCTCGACTGTGGAATCATCTCCCATCCACCATCAAAGATGTTGCTACATTATCTCTGTTCAAATCACGTCTGAAGAAACATCTCCTTTCTCTTTTTTAATATCTCCTCCTTTCCCTTTTCCTCCTTTTTCCCATTGAGTAATGTAAGTTTTGATTTAAGGTAATTTATAAACAAATACGTTTATTTTTATTTTTATATATCTTTAGCTTTTCAATATTTTTTTCTATTGAATATGTTCTGTAACTTGAATTATAAAAATAAAACGTTTATTGTATTGGTTGGTTAGAAGAAATTACCATTTGGCAATACCCGCTAATGTACAAATAACATTATGTACAAAAAGTTAAATAAATAAAATAAATAATGTTTTGGACAGTACGAACAGTAAGCACATGTATTTTAATAAAGAAAGACATTACATTTAATCATGAAATTCACAACTATAATACACGACATGCAAAAAATCTTCACATTTCTAAATTTTGTTCCACGAAGTTCGGCAAAAGGTCTCTGGAATACATTGGTCGTATACAATTTAATAAACTGCCTGATGACCTTAAAAATGAAATGTCGAGTGGTAAATCTCAAAGACCAGAAATGAAGACCTATTTCTTGAATCTTTTTGAAAGTGATAGTTTTTAGCTCAGTTTCTGTGAATAGTCTATAACCGTACGGGCTGGGCGTGAAATATAGTTCCTCCCCAACCGTAGCTTATAATCTTATAATAAATCTGAAAATAAGTTGTTATATGTTAGAAAACAATGAGTTTATGTTTATAAATCATTAGTGTGTAGTAGTGTAGTCATGTTTCAACAAACAGTGGAAAAAAGAAGACTATTTATTTAATAGCATTGTTTTATACTTTATTCTTAACAAAATATGTGACAAATAGTGAACAATGGAAACTTACAAAAATAGTGCGTCTGTAACCTTAAAATCATAAAATTCCATATGAATCCTTTAAAACCGTTTAAGAATGCATCAGTTTTTGACGCGAAAGTACCTAAATTTTGCTATTTAGAACACTACACCCATAATTAAAAAATTACAACAGTGCTACTAAAAGTGAACTGACATTTATTGATAAATACATAATATTTCAAATATCTGCCTTCTAATAATATACAAAATTATAAATCAAACCGCTTATACACGCGTTTGTGTAATATTCATGTAAAGAAGTGAATTGAACAGGAATGTTGCGTCTCATAAAACGAAATAATACGGACCAAAATGGACACCAAGTCGTTGGAACAATAGGCGTAATCCCCCAGTCTACACACGTGCGTTTCCAGAAATTCTCCAGCAGCCTAGTGGACCACATGGTGACGATATCTACCTACTGTCTACAAAAGATTCTCTTCGGACATCTATCTCCCTTTGTTAACCATGGAGTTGATACAGTGCTTTATTTATTTAGTTTTTTATTGCTTACTTCTTGGTATGAACACTTGACCAATTTACTACTATACTCTATTTTTTATAAATTTAATGATATTGTTTTAACTTTGCTGGAATTCCTCTCATCCATGCGCTTTGTAGCTGCACGATGATTGGTTATCTAGCTTTCATATTTCAACTTTAAAATACCTTAATTTTGTAAACGGGGTCTAGAATTCCAATCGTCTATGCGCTTAGTAGCAGCAAGGCGTGTTGTAATCTTACTCCTTTTTACTATTCATATTATTATTATTTTGTAATACACTAAATTTATTTGTCATTTTTTAAAATGTGTAAATGGGGGCTAAATTTCTAACTGTCTATGCGCTCTGTAGCTGCAAGACGTCCTGTAATCTAGCTCCTATCTATTATAATTTTTGATTGATCTTAATTGAAAACGAGGAACTAGAATCCCAACCGTCCATGCGCTCTGTAGCTGCAAGACGTACTGGGATATTTATTAATTGTACAGCGCCCTTGAGGTGATTTTCACAAAAATGGCGCTTTATAAATTATCCAACTATATATATTAAGTTCACAGAATGTTTAAATGTTTTTATTTTCTTTTTTAATATTAATTTCACAGAATGTTTAAATGTTTTTCTTTTCTTTTTTAATATTAAGTTCACAGATTGTTAGAATGTTTTTATTTTCTTCTTTAATATTAAGTTCACAGATTGTTTAAATGTTTTCTTTCCTTTTTTAATATTAAGTTCATAGATTGTTAAAATTTGTTTAAATTTTTATTGTTTAAATGTATACTATGTATTGTTACAAGAAATGTACTATTTTTTTTATGTACCGTCCCAAATGAGTTTTCTCGTACAACTCCTGGGAATATAATATCATGATATTCATGTCTTATATGTTTTATTAATAAATAAAAAAAAAATTTAAAAAAAAAAAAAAAATTAAAAAAAAGTATTATTTTGAGTAAGGTGCGTTTGAAGTGTAAGTGTTAACAAAAAGAGTGAAATTGGATAGAAAGCTAACTGGAAAATAACCTTTACTTCGACGTATATAAAAGTCAAAATTAAAAAAAGGTTTTTATTTCAAAACCCGTAATGACAATTCTTGGGTTCGGAAACCATTTTTCGTGACAGATAAAGGACCAGATTTTGACTCACAGCCCGTTCCATGCAGCGTTACATTTTAATTTGTATGATTTTGATTACTTCTTTTTTATTGACAACTAGTATTACTAAAAATTGGAAAAAAATACAGAAGCAATGACATCAACGATGGATTCACGTACGAATCTGTTCAAATTCTATCTCGAGATTTCAATGGATAAGTACAGTAGGGTACTCCAGAGCCTTCGGTACATACCGATATACCTACCTTAAAACTTGAAGATCAATGGTCGGGAGTGCTTCGTCAGCGGCTAATTTATGATTAAATTTTAAGGATTCGAGCTAACCTCCCGTCCCCGGTGAAGCTAGTACAAATTGCGTCTAATAACTATAATATTTTTTATTTTATTTTTTTACATAAACGGCATAAATTGCCTTTAACATATATTGAACATAAATATGAAAGAAAAAAATACATATATAAATACTTAACAAAAAATTATAAAATTGCATAACTATAACAATAGTAACAAGTAGGTAAATACACATAAGCAAGCAAAAATATTAACGAAATAAATATATAAATATGAAAAAACAAAAAAAGGAAAAACATTTTAAAATATAAAGAAAAGTTTAAGAATAATATTGCGAGAGAAAAAAAAATCAGACTCGTTTTAAAACTATGAAGTCCAGAACCAAATATATCAGCCTTGTCCTCATACTGATTGCCATACCTATGGAGCCTAGGGATAGGCGAGTGCATGTGATAGTTGGTTCTAGAACTTGCAGAACAAAAAGGGGATCTGT
Organism: Micrasema longulum; assembly: GCF_059751315.1. Lineage (NCBI taxonomy): Eukaryota > Metazoa > Arthropoda > Insecta > Trichoptera > Brachycentridae > Micrasema > Micrasema longulum. The sequence goes on from NW_028278511.1 coordinate 23,402, forward strand.
GGTGGGTATGTCAACCAGGTACACGGAAACACACCAACTCCAGCAAATCGGGACAGTCAATTAATGAATTGGTCACTTTATAAAGTTATATTAGGTCAGTTAGGATTCGTCAAACAGAAAGTCTTAAAATATTTGCTGAAGATAACAATTGATTATAATAAAATAAAGCAGCTAGAATATGAAGTTTAAAATTAATATCTTTGTAAAAAAAATATATTGGGTTTAGATTTTCAGTATTCATTCATTACACATTTACGTATCCACTGAAATAATTTGTTATTCAATAATAAGTACGTATTAGGCACAAAAAAGCATTATATCGGAAATTGGTGATAAATTACAAATATCATCAAAAGTATACTCTCAGTCAGTCACGTAGTCCAGTACTATATAGCTACTCAGTAGCTCTCGGGGAGTTGGCGCGAGTGCACGTTTTGCCCGAGTCGTTACCGATACCCAATGGTTTTTTTCATGTTTTCAGCAGTTAGATATGAAATATTATCATCTTTGATTTAAATTATGGTTAGTTAAAGCCATTTCCTATAAATATCTAATTTTTCCCTTCTTAAATCTCACCGTAACGTGCGGGTGTATTTAAGACATAAAAGGAAAGGTTAAAACAGTTCACTTACATTTGATTGTTTAGTTTGCTTAAAAAGTTCTTTAGTTGCTGTTAGATAGGGTAGGTCAAATACTAACTTAAATATTTTATTTTGCAGTTTTTATAGTCTGTTTATGTCATTTTGATTTCCTGTTCCCTATAGTAGTTTTTATTATTATTATGGATAACTTATATAGCACTATTTTCGTAATATTATACCTCAAGGGCGCTTGACATAGTGATTCTAGATAAATAATTTAATTGGAGCTTTTAAATTTGTAATTAAATTAAAAGAATTGATTTTGTTATCAGTAGAATATAACATAATTTAATTTTTACATAGGCTTCGTACATTAGATTTGTTGCCGTTTTTAGAGCAAAGTTTTTTATTCTGTTCAGTTTTCTGATCAGATTTTGTTCAGTTTTCCGATCCACATAAAATAGTCTTTATTTGTGCATTGTTTTGTCGTTTTAAGTTAAGCTACAAGTTTCTTAAAGGAATTCTAAAAATAAACCGCGAACAAAATGGTCCCCGGTACATTATTTCAGTTTTATATTTTGCACGTGGGCTCCCGTTTTAGAAACCATATTTGCAAACATTTGAAAGATCTATAGTTTTAATTTTATTTTGTCAACTCTCCCTTCCCGGTAATGTGTAGCCGGGACAAATTGCATCTTTGGTCCTTAAAATATAGCTTGATTAAAATGACAGCTGCCAAACTAATGTCAGGTCTACCAATGAACAAAATGACTCGCCTACAGTCTGTATTGAATGCTGCAGCGAGACTCATTTTCTAAGTACAGTCATATCACTCCACTACTTCGGGAATTGCACTGGTTAAGTTTTCCACAGAGGGTGGAATACAAACTCTGTTGGCTTATGTATAAGTCACTGCACAACTCTGCTCCGGAATATCTAAGGGAACTATGCATTCCAGATGAATTAGCTGACAGGCGTCTCACGCTTAGATCAGCTACGTCTACGGCGAGAGGAAAAGTTATTATACCTCTAAGCAAACAGCGCACTAAATTTAGTGAACGCGCATTTGCGGTCGCAGGTCCTATGGCATGGAATGCTCTCCCAGCAGAGGTGCGAGGCTGTAAAAGTGAAGTGATGTTTCGGAAAAAACTTAAAACCCACTTGTTCTCTAAATCATTTGAATGAATCCGTAGCATGTGACAGCAAAATAAATTGTTTTGATTAAATTACAAATTTAAAAGCTTCAATTAAATTTATTTAACTATAGAATCAGTATGTAAAGCGCCCTTGAGGTATTATATTACGAAACGGCGCTGTATAAGTTATCCATAATAATATGAATCTCTCCTCCTTTACTCTTTATTCATTTTTTACATCAAGTTATAGAATTGATTTAAGGTAATTTATATGCAAATCAAGTTATTTCTACTTTTATTTTATATTTAATTAAGCTACACACTTATTTTATATAATTTATGAAAGATTGTGGAGATCTATAATTAAGGATATATATGAAGAATGATACCAATGCTTACTTAAATCGACCTTGGCAAATAAATGTTTGTCACAAGAGGCAAAATTGATCAGTTCACAACGGAGTCCTGGTCCCGTCCTTGATGTATGGGAGCGAAGTATGGACTTGGATATTACGAAAATGGCGCTATATAAGTTATCCATAACAATAATAGCGAAGGGAAATTACTGATCACTGATCATGTACCGATCAAATCGATTTTATTAGTTTTTTCTTGCAAACATGAAACTCTGTTTCAAAAACAAGCCTATTATGGTGCGTTTAATACAATTATTCACCAAAAAATAGGACATTTATATTTTTTTCGTGAACATTATCAAATGAATTATTTTTTTATTCGATCAATTTACATTGATAAATTTGTCCCATCTCTAACGTTTTTGCAAAATGACGTAACCTTGTAAGAACGTCGTTAATAATTATTTATTTATTTATTAGTGTAGACACTGCACAAATGCCTTTTATAAACATAAACATAAATACAATTAACATACAGTGTTCTATTACAAAATTATGAAATAATATAATAACAATATATATATATACATATTACACAGCTGTTTTATAAATGTTCTATATAATAACTTTGGGATTTTAATACTTAACATACTAAGGTAGAAAATCATAAATCATCAATCATTGATTTGTTGGTATTGTTGCAATGTATATTAAATGCCCTAGGAATAATACTAACTGTTTTAAATAGTAGCAATAATTAGGTTTGTTGATTTTGTACATTTATATGTCAAGCGTTGTATTAAAAAAATAAATCAACACACCATATACGAATTATTTTTCGTGCGTCAATATAAATCACTCCTTAGACGTTACTGCAAAATTATGTCGTCACTTTTGCTGACAACTGTCATTCTAATCAATCTATATTTTAAGGACTTTAATAACTTTTATATCTCTATAAGTATAATCAATAGATAATCAAGTAGATAAAAATCAAGTAGTTAAAAAAGTATAATCAAGTAGATAATACGTTCCTATATTGATTTATTATTTATGTGATACATTTTTTTAAAATTATTTTTTTTATTTATTATTATTTTTTATTTTTTTTATCCCTCATTGAATACATTTTTGTTATTTTCTTGGGTTAACCTTTTCTTTTCTTTTATTACTTTCTTACTTTCTTATTTCATTTACATTTTAGATCTTAATTTTAATATGTACTTTTAATTTTCTTACTATTTTTTTTTTCCTGTAGATATGAATTGAAATTCTCGATTTACTTTACTTTGTTTAATTTATTTTTTATCTTGTTTTGATTACATTTATGAGCACACACTATTTATATATGTGTCTATTTTTTTTTCTTTCTTATATTTAAAATATATTTAAGTAAATTACTATTCTTTAATTTTAATTGTATTATTTTACTCTATTTTCTTACTTTAAAAAAATCTTTAAACTATTTTTATGTTTATTATTTTATACGTATACAGTATTATGTCTGTACTCTTCTTATTTGATTATTAATTAAAACTAATGTCTGAGCAACCGATGACAAACTATTATTGAATAGTTTATCGGGACAAAATATATCTTAATACTTTGTTTTCTTTATAATGTATTAATATTGTAATAATATGTATATTTTATTGAATAAATACTCTATAAAACAATAAAACAAAAAATTATAAGTTGAGATTTTCGGTATTCCTCCGATATACATTTACGTATCGGTCATTTATTAATTAATAATTAATTAAAAATGCTTATTGGAACAAAAATGCATTTAGATGCAAAAGCACTAACCACGACACAGCGACTGTTTAGATGGAGATTGTAATACATATCATAATTGAGATAGTCAAAGAAAAAAAATTACAGTTATTTAAATTGTAAAATTCAATGTGTTACTAAAATTTAATTGAATGGAATCAATCTGCTCTTCAAATAATACCATAAATGCTGTTAACCCATTCAGATGTGCGTATTTTAGTTTTTTTTTTATTTAATTTAAAATTACAATTGAAAAACAAACGAAAAAAAGGTATCTAGGTAAATAAGTTTGAATAATATGATATATTAATTAATAATTCATTAAACTTATGGCATAATAGGATGGGGAGGCAATACTAAAACCGATAACCGGTAAGTCGATACTAAAACCTCTCTAATCTGCTCAAAAATCAATCATTAAAATATTTTTTTAAAAGCTCTTTAGGTACCCCAGCGTCATGTTATTTGAGGAATTTGAGATCTTAGATATAAGGCAATTATATACTTTTAGAAAATTCATATTTGTGAAAGTAAATTATTCTATCAAATCCCAAAAGGAACACTCCCACACTACCAGAAGTCAAACTAGAGGATGGGTCATGGGGTCTATCACAAATTCTGAATTCGGGCAAAGAAAATTCAGGTTTCTGGGCACCAAAATATTCAATATGTTACCCAAAGATTTCAAAACCATGACCCGGATTCAATTTAATAAATTTGTAAAAAAATGGTGACTGGGTTTAGGTCGAGAAAAAAAAAATTTACTCAAAATACATTCCTAAATAATAAATTAATATTGTATAACTGTATAGTAAATTAACAAGTAGGTAGTAATTTTATTGATTATTTTTTGCATAAAAATGCCTGCCTTAAAACAGGTTGTACCTAGTTAGGCAGACTAGACATGATCCAGAGAAATCTATTACCTAAGTGTGTATGTAGTAGATAAAGTAATTGTTATTTTTGTTAATAAACTTTGATTATTATTATTATGCGATTATTAAAGATCGTATGTTATTTATTTCCACTTTATATATTTCGATATTTTATTATTAAAAATAACTTATTAAGCGCCATTTTCGTAATATAATACCTCAAGGGCGCTTTACAAAGTAAAAGTAATAACTTTTCTTCTCGACGTAGATGTAGCTGATCGAAGCGTAAGATGTCTGTCAGCTAGTTCATTTGGAATGCAGAGTTCCCTTAGAGATTTGAAAATATTTTTTTATACTTCTATTTAATATTTATTAATTTTTATTTGGGAAAAAAAACAACATTTTTTACATATATGTATAAAAATATAATAATACAATATATTGTATAAAAAAAATGAGAATACATATGAACGAAAATTGTGAAAACAGTCAATAAACTTTTTCCACAGTGGTGTAAGATATCGATTAAGTACATGATCGGTATCAAAATAAAAGCAATTAACAATTGTTAGACACTTAGAAACTTTCAAATAAAATAAAAATACATATACTTATTTACAGTTATAAAAGTAAAGTTAATAGAAACAAGATAAATTTAAAGAATAAGAAAAGAAAAAAGTTATATAAAAATAATGTAAAAGGTACAAAAATATAATAATAAACATACGAATACATACATAATTACTGACATCATAAAACTAAGCGGGTGTACTGTCTATGAGGAATTTTCTATATTTCATATAAGAGAGATGAAAAATGTCGGCGTGACCGGAGAGAACAGTATTGTAATAATGACATGCTCTAAAGAAAAAAAAAATGTTTTTGACTTTAAATATTTATTTTATTTTATTGGTTGGTTGGAAGAAATTGCCATTTGTCAGTAAGCCTGCCAATGTCCAATTTACATAGTGTACAAAAAGTAAAATAAATAGTGTGTGTTAAGGGGTTAGTTTAAACGCAACCAACTTGGGAAAAAACGAATCCGCGCGTACCTAATCAAATGATAATCAAGAGAGAAATAAATTTAAAGTTAAAACTCCTTACATAATGGATGGCCGTTTCCACGTGGAATTCGACAGCTGTTTTAGGAAAAGAGAAATAATGCACGTGCAGATCGATTCACAAGAGCTGGCGCGTTCACAAAACTCCTGAAACACATTTAAAATCCACAGCGTGGTGATTTTGTAAATTTATTTTTTTATGTGCGAGTTGCTTACTTATTTCTTATGCATATAATATACAAGATTCATATTGATGATTATGATAAAATTATAAATAAACTTATCAATGAAACTTCTTGATTTAGTTTTACTTTCTATTATTTTGACCAACGAGCGCTTTCGCCTAAGTAGGCATCTTCAAGACTGGTGAATTGTTTACAACATTTACAGTTTTTATATTATTCTGAATATATTTTGGAGATAAGATCAAATAAGTATTTTAACAGGGAACAGAAACATAAATATTCACAACTAGTTTGCTAAACAGTTCATTTTTGGGAGTTCTTGGACCGAAATTGGGATAAAGCTTTTATTATTTAAAATGTGGGAAAGGAACACATGGCGAAATACAACATAATTCAATCAAAAGGAACGTAGTTATATATTAAACTAATGGTTTAAGTAAAGGAGAGTTCGATAAGTTCGATAGTTTCGATAATTCCAATTGCTGGTTAATTATTACTGCATTAAAATTAATTCTATTAATTTCTAATGATTCTAATTTATCTATTTTTTTTTCCTTTGTTTTTAAAATGTAGTAATTTGATTGAATTATTAACTACTAAAATAATATAATGAACATAAAATTAACTATCAAAATTTATAATTTCATTCCATTAACAATGTATTACCTAAGTATGTATCTTAAAATATTTCGTCATTTATCTATACGTACCGTAAAACGGGGTTAAATTGCATCACTTTTTAATAACTTTTCAGCTATAATGATTTTTTTCATCGAGGAGATGAGTAGTGTTTTTGACAATAAATGTCATGGTTATATAATATATTTCCTTTACTTTTTTGTGGTTATAAGTATATTTTGTAGTTTCATATACAAGCTATAATTTTTTGAAAACGATGCAAAGTAAGCCCTAGGGCGGGGTGACATTGCATCACTTTTTTTTTCCTTCAGTATCTTAATAGATTCCACATGGACATGGAAATATTAATATGAATATTTTTTGGTAAATTTAGTAAGAAATACTGGTATTATCAAATACATGACAAAATTCAACATACGAAACCACTTTACTCACCTTAGAATGATACACACTGTTGAAGATGTGATAAGAATTACCTATAGAAATTATTCATAAAAACTGCACAACCAACCCAAACCGCTAATCGCTCAGTACTAAAGTACCATATTGAATGGAAAATAACCTTAGGTAAGAGTGAAAAGTGACATCCATTGAATATTTGGAGAAACAATGAGTTATTGTTAGTAGCAATGACAACAGGTGTCTCTAAAAACTTTTTTTTTTGATGCAATGTTACCCTTGATGGTGCAATTTAACCCCGTTTTACGGTATGTAAACTTCCCTGTCAAAAATGAAGTATTATGCTAACTTTATCTGTTAAAGTGTGTATTTCCCACTCTGTTGTATTTCGCCATGTGTTCCTTACCCACCCTTTAAATAATAAAAGCTTAATCCCAATTTCGGTCCAAAAACTCCCAAAAATGAACTGTTTAGCAAACTAGTTGTAAATATTTATGTTTCTGTTCCCTGTTAAAATACTTATTTGATCTTATCTCCAAAATATGTTCAGAATAGTATAAAAACTGTAAATGTTGTAAACAATTCACCAGTCTTGAAGATGCCTACTTAGGCGAAAGCGCTCGTTGGTCAAAATAATAAAAAGTAAAACTAAACCAAGAAGTTTCATTGATAAGTTTATTTATAATTTTATCATAATCATTAACTATGGAGTTTTATCAAGAAATATCAACAAAAAACATCAATAAGGTTTGTATTTACAAAAGTGGATTTTTCTGCTAGTGGATGGTGATTTAAAAAAAGTTATATTAAGTGCCAAATTGTTTTTAATCTCTGTTGGATAAGAAGGTTGTGCATATGAAAAAAAAAAACAAGACGTTAAGAAAATGTAGTAAATATATCTTGCATTGTGACTGACTGACTAGTGTGATTTTGACTTGACGTGTGGTTGTGACTGACCGTGGCCTTGTCGGCTTTCCGGTGTAGTGGTCAGCGCGTTTGCCTACCATGCAAGAGGTCTGGGGTTCGATTCCCGACATGGTTGACATGAAATATTTATTTGAAATTATGTTTTTACACTAGAATATTTCCAAGTCCCTGACTGGTATCTGAAGCGTAATCATCTTACCTTTATGTATTTTTTTTTTTACAGGACCTCGACTCACATGTTTAAACGTGTTATGATTCATATCATTAATTGTAGTGCTTTCGCACTTATAGTTTACGCAGACAGGGTATAGTCTAAGCTTATAACCGAGTTACACAGTTTGAACCCGCGCTGTGCCAGCGGGTACCCTGCAAGACATCGGACCCTGGACCCAAGACAGTAAAATTATCAAGATACGCTGCGATTGGTGATCGAATGCAATGCCCTATGCACAATTAGGTGCGGAAAGGGAATAATAAAAAATGAATTACTAAATATTTTAATTTAGTTTTACACGAATATATTTTTATTTAATATTTTGTGATCATGTTATAATTTTTAAAAAAAATAATTTAACTCAAATTTATACCACAAATTATGTTTTTATAGTAGATTCTTTTAAGTGTATAAATAATGGGATTTATTGTTTACCAATAAATGTGTATGCATATTTTCTCTAATATAACTTGTACCATGAATTTTGTTTACCCTGTATTAATTATTATTACAATGAATACAAAATATTTGTGAAAAATGTATTTGTTTAAAAACATATAAATATATGTAATTTTCTTAAATGTTTTTTTTTCATATACACTACCCTCTAATCCAAAAGGGATATTTAAAAAACAAAGCACATTCGACTAACATTTAATACTAAGGATTTTTAAATCAATAATATGTACATTGAAAATTCGTCTTTGTAAGTTTTTCGAATGCTCCAATACTAGATAATCGATCTATGCATACGTGATTAGATTAAATGAGTAAGTATATTTATAAACCAGTGTTTTTAACTCGTACTTTGAATATTTATTATTTTATTTTTACTATTAAGATCGCAGCGAAATTCAGATGAACGCAGGAGCATCCTGTGTATATTTTATTACCATATTATTAGCAACAAAGGAATAGTCGTCTGTGTCACGCTCATAGGAGCGTCTGAGCGCGAGAGACAGAGATTATTTTCATAATGCGTATGCCGTGCGACGTCATACCGAGCGCTTATTCACAGATACTACACAAACGCAATGTGAAAGTGTATTGTTTGCGCCAGCTCTTCCTAACTGACCAGTACAGTACTTATGATTGAAACGGGAGTTCGTAGTGCACACTTGAGATTCAATGACAGCTGATATTATTATTGTTATTAAATACGACGCTGAGAGTCAGAGGAACTTAAGCGACTTTTAAGCAATTTCAGGCAGTGTTTTTTTTCTCATTTAAAATTTTTTATAATAAAATAAATAAAACAACTTTGTTTTTAACCGCTAATTTTTATTTTTCACCGACCGGTTTCAAAGCAAACAAGCTTCTTCGTCAAGATTTACGTAACTCCTTGACGAAGAAGCTTGTTTGCTTTGAAACCGGTCGGTGAAAAATAAAAATTAGTGGTGAAAAACAAAGTTGTTTTATTTATTTTATTATCATGAATAACCACAAAGTTAGTGCTTCAAATATAAACTTTATATGAGATTTTTAAATTTATTTATTTATTTATTTGACGGACCATTTCACAGTCCATTCTAACGATGGTAAATACAATTTCTTATAATAACTACAGGCACCAATAAAATAAAATACAACTAAATAAAAATTAAAGCTAGGACAAAAAAAAAATACTACCTCAAGACAAGATCCGGTCTATCTTAGTGATTTTTTTTAATATATAAAGACTTACATCAAAAAAGTCCAGATCTTGTCTCGAGTTTACAATACGACACAATCGGGACATTGGTGCATGCGAGCCATAGTTTGTGCTGTGTTGATCGAGGAACAGCGCATTATTATTTCGCAACCGGCGGATCAGGACATCGAATGCCACTTGTTCCAGTAACGATGGCGCATCAATTAAGCCATTCAGCAAATTAAACATAAATATGCAGTCAATGTTATTTCTACGTTTTTGTAGACTTGAGATTTTGAACATTGAGTCCATTTCTCCGTAAGTGTAGTCTCCCCTCTCGAGGCCAATCATCCGTGCTACTCTTCTATAAAATTATCTAAATATTTTCTACTTTCTTTTTTAGTATTAAAGTGGAAAGAACAGAAGTGCATTTTTAAATATGAAGACAGAAATGTATTTTACCCAAGAAACAAAAGTGAATTAAGGAGAGAAAGAAAACAAAAATCATTACATATTACTACTACAACTATCATCACGCCATTTCCCCGTAGGGGTAGGCAGAGAGAATGGACCGCCACACACGTCTATCCTGGAATACATTCCTAGCTTCTTCCACATTCATACATCTTGTCATACATGCTCTTCGGTTCTGTCTGCTTTTGACATGACCAGACTTAAGATTTTGGTTTATCTGATCATGCCACGTCTTCCTCGATCGTCCTCGTCTCACGTTGCCGTTAATTTTCGCCATATATACTTGTTTTACCATTCTTTCGTCGTCCATTCGTTCTAAGTGACCAAACCATCTCATAGACCCTTTCTTAATCTTATCAATTATACTTGACTCAGATTTACACTCTCGCCTGATTTTATCATTCGTAACCCTGTCATACATTGATTTCCCACACATTCGTCTAAGAGATCGCATTTCAACCGCGTTCACTCGGCTTTCATCCTTCCTCTGCCAGTTCCATGTTTCACTTCCATACATAAGTGTTGGGACTAAAACTCCGTGGTGCACTGCCAGTTTAGCTTCGATTGACATATTTTTATTAGAAATTACTGTGCTTAGTCCTCCGTTCATTTTGTTGCCCGCATTCACTCTTCTTTCAACATTTTTTTCTACTCTTCCATCTCTTGAAAACATGCTTCCCAGATACACAAATTCTTCTACATATTGGTAGAAAATATATGGGGATACATAATCATACATACATATATTGCAGTGGAGAACAGAAGTACATTTTTTTCGTTAAGGTTATATTAAAATAATCTTAAATTTGGAAGAAGTTAGAAAAATACTAATTTAGAATACATATATAAGTCAATAAACGGTAAACAATTGAAATCAACAAAGTATAATTTAGGTATTACAATTTGAAGATAGTAAATTATTACAATGAAATAACATTGTTTTTTATAACAATTTAAATATTGGATATTAATAATCAAATAAATATAAGCAATAGTCCTATTATAAATGCTATGTACCCTCTCCCTGAATCCAGACAACCCCCAGTTTCTACCCCCTCTCTTCTCCATTAGCCAAACCCACTCTACCCCCACTGTGTAAATTTTACATTATGTTAGTTTGTAATGAGAAAGTTCAGATATATTTTGAATTTTTTTTAATAGACTATTAAACTAAGTCAAAAAAATTGTTTTCAATTTATATATATTCGTCTTATGAGCGCTGCGATTTTTTAAATTTTCGTTTTTCTAAAATAACTGTCGTTTGATGTCAGAGGTTCTCTTCCGCGTTCTCTCGATCGGCTCTGCACATTGGTCCATTCACGGCAAGCAAACCGGAAATATTCCATAACTCTCTTATCATTGGTTGATTCATATGAACCAGTGACGTCGTTCAAAGTAGTCCGTTTTTATTTAAATGTATTTTTTTTTTCGTACATTTTCAGGAAACTTTGCCGAACGGCTACGTACGGAACGAAGCGAAAGAACGTCTTAAAGGATCCTTTCTCGGCCTTCCTCGTTTTTTGCATCCATCAACATTTGCATCGTAGATCCTTTTAGCCGTTCTTTCGCTGTCCATTCGCTCTACATGTCCAAACCAACGCAGCACCCTTTTCTTGATTCTGTCAATAATGCATGTCTCAGCCTTACACACTTCACGGATCTCGACATTTGTGCACCTATCATACATCGTTTTACCACACATTCGCCCGAGGGATCGCATTTCGACAGCATTCAACCTACTTTCAATATTATTTTTCCAATTCCATACTTCACTCCCATACATTAGAGTTGGAACTAGAACTCCGTTGTGAACTGCTAGTTTAGCCTCCTGCGATAAACATTTGTTTGCCAAAGTAGATTTCAGTGCACCGTTCACCCTGTTCCCGGCACTCACCCTCCTTTCAATATCTTTATCGGCCTTTCCGTCCCTAGTAAACATACTTCCCAGGTACACAAATTCTTCTACCTGATTCAGAAAATCTCCGTTCACGCTGATCTCACATTTAGTTATATTTTCATCCCTTTCAAAAACCATCACTTTCGATTTATCAACATTCATAAGCAAATCGCTTTTCTTGCATACATCGTAGACTTTTGTTACCAAGAATTGAAGGTCTTCTTTGCTGCTAGCAAGAAGCACGGCAATATCCGCATACAGTAGACAGTTAACAGTTTAAATGCCAAGACGACCATATTAAAAAAATTACTTCGTTTGAAAGTCAGTCTTATTATTAATTTCTTTCGACCTTAGAATTTCAACGGTATAAAAATACATGCATATTTTACATCTCTGCTTGGGCGCCAAATTCAAAAGATTCTACTCAGAACTCAGAACCGATGGTAGTAATCCAAATTAATAAGGAAAATGTTACTTCGGGCACGGGACCTTCCGGTTAGAAAGGGACGAAGTTATACGCGTGAAAGGGAGGCGCGTCTAACACGTTCGAGTCGGAGATAAAACGCCGGTAACCGACTTTAAATTTATTTTATACAAGGAAAAAAAAGAATCATGGTATTGCTCAGATTTTCTGTTATTTTCTAAATAATATACACATTTTCTACAACAAAGGTACGGAATATTTCATCAAATAGTAACGTATAACGAACTCCAAGACTCCAGACAAAAATCCCCGTGTCGGGCTGGGATACAAAATAAAGGAAAGTGGAAGCATACAATCATAAAGTAGCGTGGATGCTTGGACTAGAGAGAGGTAATTATTCTTATGCTGATGGAGTCAATGTTAAATATGTCTAGTCTACAAAAACGTAGAACTAATAATGACTCCATATATATGTTCGGCATACTAAATGGTATAATCGATGTTCCATCATCACTGGGACAAGTAAAATTCCATATTCCGGCTCGTAGGTTAAAAAAAAAGAAGTACTGTTCATCGATCAGCATAGAACAAACTATGGCCTTAATTCTCCAATGACCGTCTTTCTCGTTTTGTCAACTCGAGACAAGATTCGGACTTTTTTGGTTTGTTTACAGCGATTTAAACGAGCACCAAATAAATTTCCCAGGGCCTCGATTATGATGGGAAGTAAAAATTTATATTCAATTTTATCTACAAAGTAAAATTAAGTTTTCTGTATGAAAAATATAGCACGTTTACATTTTTTTTTTCTAAACATGTTCCATTACCGGTTACCGACGAAGATACTTTGAATATTCATACACATATACACACTTTCGTACTTAAATATCGATGTTAGTTTATACCGTCTCAGTATATACCGATGAAGATAGCCGTTCATAATCATGGCCCAGATCTTGTCTTGATGTTCCTTATGTTTGTCAAGCTTTTTTTATTGAAAAAAATAATTTTTAACTATTCTTTTATTGTAATATTAAAACCCTATAAATTGTATAAATGGACAATGTCCGTTAATAAATAAATAAATACGATTTAAGATTACAACAAGAAAACATTCAACAACCACTCATGCGCTCTGTAGCTGCAAAAGATGTTGTATATATCTGTAAACGTTATTTTTTGTTGCTTTTAAAATCACTTCTTACTCACTTTGTTGTAAAACGTAAACGGAGGCTAGATTTAAAACCGTTTGTGCGCCCTGGTAGCTGCAAGACATGTTGTAATCTAGCTCCCATACATGGTCAAAAATAACACAATTGGAAACGGGAACTAGAATCCCAACTGCCTTTGCGCTCTGTAGCTGCAATACGTGCTAGGTGTTCATTTTACAGCGCCCTTGGGATGATTTTCACAAATAAATTTCAAATTTTCATTTCAAGACTATATGAAGGTAGTTATGCAGGAAGCAGCTAGTCCACAATTGTGATAAAATGATATATTGGTGTTATCGGGTGCAGTAAGGTCATTTCTGTATTTTGCCTTAAACAGCCAGACCGCTTTCATACAAAAAACTGTAATAATCACTTTCTGAAAATAGTGTCGATCACTAAAACGGCATTTCTCAATTTGCAGAAAACACCTAAAATACTATAAAAATCTGAGGGTACTTGAAAAATCATTAAAACTGATCAAATCCATAATAAGATTTTTGTTTGTAATATTTTAAAAAATCAAATTTATTCATTGTTAGATACTATTGTGTAGATTTGTATATTCACTCTTTTCATAAAAGTGCTATTATCTCAGTTTCACTTTTCTTTGGCTGGCCTGCGTTCTACATAACTACGTTCATATTATGTGTTGTGTTCACATTTTATTGATAAAAAATACATCACCGTAAGAATCTAAAATACTTATTATTATTGATAACTTACATAGCATCATTTTTGCAGTATTTGCAAGGTGATTCTAGGCCGTATAAAAGCATAAGTAAAATAATTTATTGTGTCGCCATGTGCTATGGATTTATTCAAATGATTTACAGAAAGGAAGACATCGAAGACGATACTGGAATGAACATGTCAACGGAATGGCGGTGGACAGGCTTCCACGCATCGAACTTCAAGGAAACCCTGAAGGAAGGAGACTCTCATGCAGACCCTCGTAGAGCTGGCGGCGCGATAGCTGGCAGTCAGCGTCCTGAGGGGACACAGCGGCACAAACAGATATACAAGATCTATATAAAGATGTAACATCACGCCGTTTCCCCGTAAGGGTAGGCAGAGAAGATAGAACGCCACATCAATCTATCTTTGCATACATATCTCGCTTCCTCTACATTCATACATCTTCTCATGCACACGCGCCGATTATTCTGAATCATGTCCATTTTCAAGTGTTTGTTGGATTTGGTCATGCCAAGTCTTTCTCTTTCTTCCTCTATTTTTGCATCAACCAACATTCGCATTGTAAATATTCTTAGCCGTTCTTTCGCTGTCCATTCGCTCTACATGTCCAAACCAGAGCAGAGCGATTTTTGACTTTCTTGATTTTGTCGATAATGCTTGTCTCAGCCTTGCATAATGTACGGATCTCAACATTTGTGCATCTATCGTACATAGTTTAACCACACATTCACCTCAGAGATCGCATTTCGACAGCATTCAGCCTACTTTTATCCCTGTTTTTCCAAGTCCATACTTCGCTCCCATACATCAGGGTCGGGACCGGGACTCCGTTGTGAACTGCTAAATTTGCCTCTTACGACAAACATTTATTTGCCAAGGTTGATTTAAGTGCACCGTTCACTCTGTTCCTGGCACTCACCCGTCTTTTAATATCTTCCTCAGTCATTCCATCCCTAGTAAACATACTTCCCAGATACACAAATTCCTCTACCTTAAATTTCCCATTTAGTCATACTTTCATTTCTTTAAAAAATCATCACATTCGATTTATCGACATTCATCAGCAAATCGCTTCCCTCGCATACATCGTAGACCTTTGTTACCAAGAAGCACGAGAGATGTAGAAGACGAAGAATTACAAAAAACGCTATTTTTTCCAGAAACGTCACCTTGCACTTCTGCTGCGAAACTATTCCACGCAATAGGGCCTGTTCAAAATATTTTTTTAGTATCAGTCTATACGTTTAGTAATCGTCTATACGCTTAGTAGCTGCAAGACGTGTTGTAATCTTACCCCTTTTTATTACTCATATTTTTATTTTTTTTAAATATCATTAATACAATGAACTTATTTGTCAATTTTTAAAATGTGTAAATGGGGGCTAAATTTCTAACTGTCTATGCGCTCTGTAGCTGCAAGACGTTCTATAATCTAGCTCCTATCTGTTATAATTTTTGATTGATCTTAATTGAAAACGAGGAACTAGAATCCCAACCGTCCATGCGCTCTGTAGCTGCAAGACGTACTGGGATATTTATTAATTGTACAGCGCCCTTGAGGTGATTTTCACAAAAATAGCGCTATAGAATTTATCCAACTATATATATATATATCAGCGAAACCAATAGGAAGACTGAGGTATGTGGAGGGAGTACTTTCACTTTTAAAAAAAACACTCGCAAAATAACCCTTTTTTACAGCTAAGTACAAATAAACGTGTACACTGTGTAACGATAAATTTCGCGACCGGTTTCCAAAGTGTTGGGAGCGCTAAGCGGGGCGCGGAGGGGGAGGGGGGCGCGGGCGACTGACAGCTGCGAGCGGCCGACCAATCACAGCGCCCGAAGAGGTTTTTTTTCTCCGCTTCACAATAATAAACTTTCTTTACGATGGGCGCCTTACCGAGTAGATATAGTAAGGAATTATTGTACACTTTATTTTTTAACTAATATGTAGGTACACACATTTTACTAGAGATTGAGACTTAATTTAGGCGCGTGAGCACGTCTGGATATGTCAGATGAGAGTAGACAGTTGAATTTTTATACATTTTATGAAATAACAGTATTATATTTAAGACATTTTTTAACACCCTAGTAATTAATTCCAAAATGTCAACTGGTTTCGGTTAATGAATCAGGATTAATATAATACGGTTAATTATGTTAATTAGTGATATTTATGGTACGAAATTCTTTTATAAAAAGTTTATGACGTAGCCGAGATACTGTATTAAAAACGAGGATGTTTTTTTTTTAGTGACGTTAGCAGGCGCTACTCAGGGGCAATATTGTGACGCAATGATTTTTTATAATAAATTTATGGCGTAGCTAAGATACTGTATTAAAAACAAGATTTTTTGTTGAGCGACGTTAGCAGGCGCTACTTAGGGGCGACTTTGTAGTGTTATAAAATTAAACAGAGTAGGAGATACTGTATTAAAAACGAGGATGTTTTTGTTTAGCGACGTTAGCAGACGCTACTTAGGGGCGACATTGTGACGTCATGATGTTTTTATAAGAAATTTATGGCGTAGCTAAGATACTGTAATAAAAACGAGAATGTTTTTTGCTGAGCGACGTTAGCAGGTGCTACTTAGGGGCGACTTTGGGTAACCGCTTAGTTACAATATTACGTTTGTATTTGAAATTTACATTTTCATGTATTTACCGCTATTTTTTTTTCGATTATTTTAATTTGATATTAACATAGCTTAGGTACACCAACTGCAACGATTCTTGATACATGAAGGTAAGCTGATTAATCTTACGCTTAAAGTGACAGTCCGGAGACTATGAAATATTGCAGTTTGAAAAAACCTTTTAAATCAATATTTCAAATTCACCCTGCCAGGAATCGAACCCAGGACCTCAAGAATGGCAGGTGAGCGCGCCAATCATTACACAATGAGGAAGATCTCCACTAGATTTCTTTTCAGGATATTTATCCGAGAGCAGGCATCGAATCGACAAAACGCGTCCAGACTTCAATTTCACATACATAACTGTATTCTTTAGCTGCCGGACAGAGAAAAAAAATCACGTGTAAAAATATAATTAATAATGATAAATTGCAAAGCACTGCCACACAAGCAGAAGACGATTTAAAACGTTAGCGTTTGTAAAAAATATATTTAAAAAAAAAAAAAACGACTTCGTTTCTTTTCAGACGGCAGGAGCGGTACCACCCCGCCGGCAAAATGTATTCACAAACAAATAAAATAATAAAACATATTCCCCTGACCGGTGGAGCGTACACAGGGGTCTGCGGTGCGTGGCGAATACCGTAACGGACCCTTTTTGTGGATTATTCATCATTTCTCGAAAGGGGTAATAGGATCCTTTGTCGCCCGTGTGACTGACTGGAAATGCATTTAAAAACTGACCACGTGAATTTAAACGATTTAAAAAATCTTTCGTATTTTAAAAATGATTAAAAAAAATATCTTGTACGGCCATATCCGTTGGGAGATTTTTCTTTATAAGGGTATTTTTAATTTCTCATTTAGATTTAACAATTTTGTTTCAAGCTTTTTCCGAATTTTGAAATTAAAGTGGCCTGAAAAGTTGCCCTTTTGATTATTTGGAATGCAAAAAATATTTAAAAACATATTTGATACTACTTTTGGCCTTCAACCAGAGCTTGAAGTTTTCAAAAAAGTCAAAGTTTCGCGCTAAACCGGCTGTCATTTCGTATTTAAGTAAGAAAATCAGTCCATTTAAATTTTATAATGTGCATTAAACCTTATTAAATAAGAATATAAAGGTGTGAGTTGCACTTTGTTTTGTAATAAATGGGTATAATTGTTTTAATGAGCCATTGTTTTCGTCGATATTGGCCAGGCGCTCGGCGGAATCAGTTCTGCAGAGTGTATTTTTTTTTGCATTTCGGTAGTTTTAAAACGTGCTCGAATTTGTAATGTGATTAAATTATATCTTTACTACCAAAAAAATAATTTTATCAATTTAGATAATTAACAAAATGTTCAGACAGTTATAAATTTCAAACCTCGGTTGAAGGCCAAGAGTAGTATGGAATATTTTTTCAAATAATTTTTACGTTCAATGTGATCCAAAATGCAACTTTTTAGACCCCTTTAACTTTGATGTCTAAAAGAATAAGAAACTACATACAACATCAGCCCACCCTACTGATCATCTAACCTTCATTCATGTAACATAAGTTATTCAGATACGCTGAGATTGGGGTACCAGTGTAGTGCCCTATGCACCAATAGGCGCGGAAAGGGAATGATGATGAAAATTATACATAAAATAAGTTTAAAAAAAGGTACATTTTTTGAATTACCTCATTAATTTATTTTCAAATGTTACTAAACCCTTTATAGTGCAAGATTCTGAGGAACTTTAAAATTTTTTTTCAGATTTTTTTTCTTTAGCAAAGTCGTATAAACGTATTACCAAAGACTATTAAGGGGTCAACAGATATTTCCCGTGCAAGTATGATATGCACTATTAAATAGTAATATTTTATTTTATTTTTACATCTGAGCATTTTTTTCATTCTTTATTTCAATTCTTAATTTTTAATTACTCTTAGAAATTTTCTTCATTTTTAATATTATTTCCATTTGTAAATACTCACTACAAACTACAAAATATCTTTTTTTCACTTAAATTTTAATTTTTAAACAACTTTCATTTATGTTTTTCTTTTTCCTTCTCTTTTTTATACTTTCATAACTAACCTTACATATAATTGCTTTTTAATATGGAAACTTCACTGGTCCATTAGAATTAAGTCTAATTGTGTAAAATATTAAACTTTGTAACTGTACTGTATGTTTCCTGAATAAAAGAAAATAAAAATAAAATAAAAATCCGTCGAAATCTATCAATGAAAATATATTTATATTTTTTAAATGCATTAAAATTTGAACAAGCAGAAAAACTGCTTAAAAATGAGTAATAATCTCAAAGTAATAATACTCTCAGGCAATAAGCGATATCATTATATCCAAATTTGTTGAAAAAGAAAGGGAAAACTTTTTAGAGAAGGGAATATAGAAGTCTAGGCATTAACAGGGCTTACGCCCTGTCATTGACTGGTTTAAGTGGCCATTTTACACACTGTATGCCATTCACAATTCTGCCTGTATTTCTTTCATCCACATTTCCATCTATTGACTTTTGTGAAGTAAAGGAGCTGAAACCTTTATCATGTGGGTGAGCTTCATCCGGCTGAACCAATTAACCTACTAGGCGACGCCTGAAAACAATTTTCCAACCCCAGTTAATTATTATTTTTATTGTGTAGAATTTATAAAGCGCATTTTTTGTGAAAATCACCTCAAGGGCGCTTTACAATAAATATCCCAACACGTCTCGCAGCTATATAGCGCATTGACGGTTGGGATTCAAGTTCCTCGTTTCCAATTATAATTAAATTGAATAACAGATAGGAGCTAGAATACATCATGTCTTGCAGCTACAGAGCGCATGGACGGTAGGAATCCTAGCCCCCATTTACATTATTTAAAAATTGAATTTTGGTTTTGCTAATCATTTAAAAAAAAATCTTTTACACAAAAGAGCTGGATTACAACACTCCCTGCAGCCACAGAGCGCATAGACGGTTGGGATTCTAGAACCTAGTTATGAATTTTAAGTTTGAAATAATTTAATAGTTTATGACAATGATTCAAATAAAAAAAACATACGTTAACAGAGTAATAAGTTAGTCAAGTGTTCATAATAAAAAGTAAACAATAAAGAACTAAATAAATGACATGTCAAAAGCCCTGTAAATGCCTCATCATCATCATCATTCCCTTTCCGCACCTAATGATGCACAGGGCACCAATCGCAGCGTATCTTGATCATTTTTGTGACATGAGGTAAGGTGATCAGGTCTAGGGGACTATGAAATATTCTAGTGTAAAAACACATTTTTAAATTATATTTCATATCAACCAGGTCGGGAATCGAACCTGAGACCTCTTGCATGGTAGGCAAACGCGCTGACCATTACACCACGAAGCCGACAAAATGCCTAGAGTTCCAAATTCCATTCTCAAAAATGTTTTGCCTCTCAGTTGTAACAAATTTGGATATAAATAGCTCCATAATAATCCAGCATGTCTGCAAACATTTGGACATAATTAAAACATCGTTGATATCTTTATATGTGTCGGATTTAGTATACAGCAAAAAAAAACAAAACAAAGAACTGAGCGACTATTTCTTGAAGTCAAACGTTTTCTAAATAACTTACCCAATTAGTAAAAGAGACCGCGTCATTACACCCTCGATAATTTTCCTCTCGTGTGTTGACTAATTCCCTTCCGGTTCGGGCCGCCGGTGAGGGTCGGGAAATTGCCGAACAAATTGCGGAAAATACTCAAGTAGATTGCCGTGTACGATGAATATTTTATAAGCAGAGCCGGCGCTGGGCGCGGGGGAGCGGCGCTGAGAGGGGCGAAGGAGAGAGAGGAGAGAAGCAAAAGAGACTAAAGACCAGCGGTCGCCATTGGCATATAATACATAGACATATAGAGGAAAATATTTTCAAAAGTAGTGACACGAAAACGTACCCATAGTTTTTTTATTTATTTTTATTTATTCAACTTTATTGACGGGCTTATTGCCAAAAGGCAATTTCTTCCAAACAACCAATAAAATAATAGTTTTATTTTTATAATTGAAAATACAGAACATGCTCAATAGAAAACAAAGATTAAAGAGCTAAAGATATATAAAAATAAAATATTTGTTTTTAAATTACTTTAAATCAAAATTACTGCTTAATGGGAAAAAGGAAAAACGAGGGAAGAAGAAGAGATTAAGGAAGAGAAAGGAGATGTTTCTTTAGACGTGATTTAAACAGAGATACTGTAGTAACATCTTTGATGGTGGATGGGAGATGATTCCACAGTCGAGCCGCATAGACACTATATGAGTTAGAGATGAAAGAGGAATTGTAGATGGGTATTAAAAGAGTGCCTTGAGAATTAGAACGAAGAGGTAAACCATGAACTAAAAGCGTTAAATTTATTTTTTATAATGGTTGTCCGAATGTCTGCACAGTATTTTAATATGTGGGCTGTACTAATAATATAAATTTATATTTTCTTACTTTCATATAATATACTACATAATTACTGTTACTGCTGTGATTATTTCTGTAAAACATTTTTTGTAAAAGGTTCTTTAAACCGTTGATGTAAAAATAAATATCTGCGTAAATTTAAGTATGAGTATGTACTATTTTATGTATATTTTTTAGACACCATAAGTATATATTATATATCATGCAGGTATACAGGAGCGTTAGGACTATGAAAGACATTGAACAGAAGTGAGAGGGAGTGATGGTCTCTCCGCTGTTTAATTTTGAGCCATTTCAGTTGCCTACGATAATCAGAAATGTGGTCATATTTCCTGAGACCAAAAATGTACCTTATGCATGTATTCTGAAGTCGTTCAAGTTTATCGAGTCGCTCACAGCTTAAATCAGTCATGGAAACATCAGCGAAATCTAGAATGGGTAGTAGTAATGATTGTACAAGAGTGCATTTAGTACTAATGGGTAAGATTTTTTGCAACCTTCTATGTGAGTGTAGACTGAAAAATATCTTGCGGCTTAATTCGTTAGTATGAGCTCGCCAGCACATATGTTCGTCCATTAGTACTCCTAGATTTTTCACGGATTTCCTGTATTGAATATAGATACCATTGACATTAAGAGGATTAAGTACCGAGTACTGTTTGTTTACACCAGGGCTGCATTCAACGAGCATGCATATGCTACCAAAAATAGAAGGATACTCATTTTTGGTACATAAAAAGTCGGTATTTTAACGCTAACAATCATCATTCGTTTTTGGTGGATCCCAATAAGGTTCTTTCCTTAATTCTATGTAAATAAAAGGCAATGGTCGTTTGTGTGTTCTCGATGGACTGAACAACTACAGGACCGATTTACGTGCTGTTTTCAGCGAAATGTAGATCTTTGCCACGAGCGTGTTTATAGGTTACCGACGAAGATACTTTAAATGTTCATGCAGATATACTCATTTTCGAATACAAATATCGGTTTTTCTTTATAAACAGTCGAAGATAACTCTGTGAATTTCCCATTGCAATCGGGGCCCAGGAAAAGATCGCTGAAGACTGATCAGAGTCGAGAAAAAGATGCAGGGCTTTGATGCCAATTAATGAAAAAACAGAAGATGCAAAATTAAAAAAAAAAAAAAAAAACGGCGCGTCTCAAAACTAGTAAGAAACAAAAAGGTCAGTAAATGATTACGTAGGTACTAATTCGTTAAATATTTTCTAGTTTGTATCTACTTCTCGCTTAGTAAGAATTAACTTGGACGGAAATCGATACAAGACTCATTAATTTTTCAACGATAAGTCCATGATATAACATTTATTATGGATATAAATTCTTTAGCGGTGGCCAAGTTTAGAGTCGCGGAAAGTAATTTCTACGTGTTATTCATTTAAAAAAAATATATTTAAAACAATACAAAACGCGGCATTTTTAGCGAATTAGAAATCGATTTGGTAACTCAGGCAAATTGCGTGGTAAAACTATTGATTTCAACAATTTACACAATTCATTTGAAAACAGATGTACGAACAGTAGCTCAAAACAAATAACTATCGACGTGCTAATAAGCGACGTGATAACAATTTCTCACCATGGTTGTTTATCGTTTTCGCGATCGCAATGGAACATTCGTGTATACCCAATATTTAATGGCAAAATATTTACGTTTCGCGACGTATAATCCTGCTGCGCAATCACATATTTTAATTTCACCGGTGTAAATATTCCAAAACTGATATTTTTATTTATTTATTTATATGTTCATTAATTTGTATAAACCGCTTTAATTTTGAGATTCTCATTGTCAGGAGTTACTTCCTGACGATGAGGTAGTAACATCTAAACCGGTCGAA
Organism: Micrasema longulum; assembly: GCF_059751315.1. Lineage (NCBI taxonomy): Eukaryota > Metazoa > Arthropoda > Insecta > Trichoptera > Brachycentridae > Micrasema > Micrasema longulum. Next base: position 46,811 of record NW_028278511.1, read on the forward strand.
GTGTAACTGAAAACTTAAGTGATTTATACAAATTTATAAACATATACATATACTAAAGCAAATATTTTTATTTGATCTATACATCCTCTTCCATTCATAAAACCGCTCTGAATTACGAAACATAACAGAGAAATTTTTCGCTAAAAACCAAAAGCTTTTCTGCGCATTTGTCGATCTGCAAAAAGCGTTTGATAGAGTTGACAGAGAAAAATTATGGAAGGGTTATCGGAGTACGGAGTAAGCGGAAATCTAACACGAGCTATTGCTTCTCTGTATAGGGACAGCACAGCATGTGTTAGGGTAAACGGATCATACACATCGTGGTTTGACATTCATAAAGGAGTGAAGTGGGGATGTGTTATGTCACCGTGGCTGTTCAACGTGTATATCGATAACTGCATGAAAGAACTGAAAGGCTTAAGAATGGGAGCAAAACTAGGTGATTTAAATGTCAATTGTCTTTTGTATGCTGACGATGCTGTACTCCTTGCTAACAACAAAGAAGAACTGCAATTCTTGGTAAAAAAGGTCTACGATGTATGCGAGAGAAGCGATTTGCTGATGAATGTCGATAAATCAAATGTGATGGTTTTTGAAGAAATGAAAGTATGACTTAATGTGAAATCACTGTGAATGGAGTTATACTAAAACAAGTAGAGGAATTTGTGTATCTGTGAAGTATATTCACTAGGGATGGAATGACTGAGAAAGATATTGAAAGGAGGGTGAGTGCCGGGAACAGAGTGAACGGTGCACTTGCAAATCGACCTTGGCAAATAATTGCTCGTCACAAGAGGCAAAATTGGCAGTTCACAACGAAGTCCTGGTCCCGTCCCTGATGTATGGGAGCGAAGTATGGACTTGGAAAAACAGGGATAAAAGTAGGCTGAATGCTGTCGAAATGCGATCTATCAGGCGAATGTGTGGTAAAACTATGTACGATAGATGCGCAAATGTTGAGATCCGTACATTATGTAAGGCTGAGACAAGCATTATCGACAAAATCAAGAAAGGAGCTCTGCGCTGGTTTGGACATATAGAACGAATGGACAGCGAAAGAACGACTAAGAATATTTACAATGCGGATATTGATGTATGCAGAAATAGAGGTAGACCGAGAAAGACAAGGCATGACCAAATCTAACAAATACTTGAAGATGGACATGTCAAAAGTCGGAATAATCGGCGCGCGTGCATAAGAAAATGTATGAATGTAGAGGAAGCGAGATATGTATGCAAATATAGAGTGTTGTGGCGTTCTATCCTCTCTGCCTAACCTTACGGGGAAACGGCGTGATGGTTTGTTGTTGTTGTTGTTGCATTTAAGATTTTTATTTTATTTTGCTATGACAGGGCTAAATTATATGTTTATTTGCATAAATTGTGGAAAAGGAATCATTAAACAGTATGTCTTTAGAATATTCCGTCATATTAGTGGTAACACGGCGTTACATCACCGCGCGCAAAGGGATTATTTACCACAGTCTTTTAAGAGTTAATGAACTCGTAATTTTTAACAATAAAAACGTCTTATTTTGGGCGTTTTGAAGTTACTTTAAAAATAAAGTTCGTTTTGGGCTGAAAATCTGAACGTATAGGAGACCTATGGTTTTTAAAACTGTTTTCGGGTAGGCAAAGTGAGTGCCTTCGCAGTGGTCCGATTCAAATATTTATGTTCGCGATGTATAAATAAATACGAAATAATTATCACCCTATTTGAGGTCCATTCCTTAATCTTGATACAAGGAATGGCTACGCACTAAGCGTAGCGACAATCATTCTATATAACAATATAAAGTCTACTCTCTTCAATGCAGTCTATGACCGCACTATTGTAACCCCTTTAATGAGGAAGTTCAGTGTTTTCAAAAAAAGATTTTTTATTTGTTTAAATACTATTTAAGTGAGCCAAAACATTTTTTTTCAATTTTAATACATCGTATTATTGTTGGCAACTGTCAACAGGCCGGCTTCTCCTAAAAAGTTTTAAGTGGTTTCCACTCCACACGAGCAAATGCTCAGAAGTTTCTGATTGGCCCACATTAGAATATCCTTCCTGATCCCAACAGTTTAGCTAAAATAAAGCAATGGCAGAAAAGTCCTCTTTTTGAAATATGAACCTTGGCGGCCTCCGTGGTGTAGTGGTCAAGACGCTTGACTCACACACGAAAGGTTCCGGGTTCGATTCCCGGTGAGAATAAAAAAAAATAAATGTGATTTTTCTCAAGCCTGGGTGTTCTGTGATGTAATTCACCACTGTAATTGGGCCTCCTGGCCTGTTGTGGTGCAAAAAAAATTTATACATTATAAGGTTAAAAAAATGCAACTCGCGCATAAAAAAAATCGCGAACCGAAAGCGTCCGTTACACGTTTCTTGTCAACCCAAACAAAAAAATTAAAACGCTATTGTTCTATGCAATAATGCGAAAGGGCATCTCTATAAGCGGGAGCGAATAATTACTCTGAGGTTTCCATCGGATCCATCACGCCGTTTCCCCGTAGGGGTAGGCAGAGAGGGTAGAACGCCATATCACTCCATCTTTGCATACAGACCTCGCTTCCGCTACATTCATACATCTTCTCAAGGATGCACGCCAATTATTCCTACTTTTGACATGTCCATCTTCAAGTATTTGTTGGACTTGATCGTGCCATGTCTTTCTCGGCCTTCCTCGTTTTTTGCATCCATCAACATTCGCATCGTAGATCCTTTTAGCCGTTCTTTCGTTGTCCATTCGCCCTGCATGTCCAAACCAACGCAGCACCCCTTTCTTGATTCTGTCGATAATGCGTGTCTCAGCCTGACACAGTTCACGGATCTCGACATTTGTGCACCTATCATACATCGTTTTACCGCACATTCGCCTGAGGGATCGCATTTCGACAGCATTTAACCCACTTTCATCATCATTTTTCCAATTCCATGCTTCCCTCCCATACATTAGAGTTGGCACTAGAACTCCATTGTGAACTGCTAGTTTAGCCTCCCGCGATAAACATTTGATTGCCAAAGTAGATTTCGGTAGTCAGATGGCAGAAGGGACCATCCGCATTTTTTTCTGTGTTTTAGTTTTCAAAAGTTTTAGTAAATATTTCGTTAAATACACATAGAAAAAAAATTAAAATAAAACAGCGTTATTTAGAATGGTAATTTGTTATTACAAAATAACTTTAAAATATTTTAGTTTGTGGATCTAAGTCTTGAAAATGAGTTTTATTTCAGCTCTCCTGAACATTTTCGAAAATTACAGATGGTCCCTTCTGCCATCTGACTACCGATTTCAGTGCACCGTTCACGCTGTTACCGGCACTCACCCTCCTTTCCATCCCTGGTAAACATACTTCCCAGATACACAAATTCTTCTACCTGATTCAGAATATCTCCGTTCACACTGATCTCACATTTGATATATCTTTATCGCGATAAGTTTTGCACAATATCGCGATAAGCAGTGCACAACGGAGATTTAGTCCCAACACTTATGTATGGAAGTGAAACATGGAACTGGCAGAGGAAGGATGAAAGCCGAGTGAACGCGGTTGAAATGCGATCTCTTAGACGAATGTGTGGGAAATCAATGTATGACAGGGTTACGAATGATGAAATCAGGTGAGAGTGTAAATCTGAGACAAGTATAATTGATAAGATTAAGAAAGGGTCTCTGAGATGGTTTGGTCACGTAGAACGAATGGACGACGAGAGAATGGTAAAACAAGTAAATATGGCAAAAATTAACGGCAACGTTAGACGAGGACGACCAAGGAAGACGTGGCGTGATCAGATAAACCAAAATCTTAAGTCTGGTCATGTCAAAAGCAGACAGAACCGAAGGGCATGTATGACAAGATGTATGAATGTGGAAGAGGCTAGGAGTGTATGTCAGGATAGACGTGTGTGGCGGTCCATTCTCTCTGCCTACCCCTACGGGGAAATGGCGTGATGGTAGTAGTAGTAGTAGTAGCGATAAGTTTTTAGCCTTGGCAGATCCAGGGGCACTGTGTCGATACGCCGATCGAACTGAATCAGAATAATTAGCTTCGAATACAGGCCCCGAAAATATGCCCAGCCAGGGTAGTTTGGCACTTACAGATCTACGTAGGCAGTAAATTACGCCCCGGCTAGGTACATTACTTACTCTCTACACACGACGTTCTTATAAACAGTATTTTCTTGTAAGGGAAGACAGAGGGCGAGATGGGGGGGCGGCGGGGAGGGAGGTCTGGGGGAGGGGGTGACACTGGGAAAGAGAGAGTAGACTGCCGCGGCGGGGCGACTTACGACTAGGGGCGACATAAGTCGAGTCACTTTTCTATGGCTGGCTGCTTTCTGTATAACTACGTTCAATTAATGAGATAACTTATAGGCGTTGATAATACGCACATTGAGCACATCATTAAAAAAGTATATTCCTCGATATGTTTTGTAACTTTTTAAATATTATTACATAAGTAGTTTTTTTATTATCTCATTTTAAAAAAATAATTTTTAAGGGTACTTATTTTTTTTTTTACTTTCATTTACTTAATTATAATTATTTATTATATTTACATATTTTATTTGCAGTTACTGGATTATTTACATTTCTTTATTATTAACATATATAAGATATGTATTAAATAAACAAATGCTTGCAGACTGGCTGGATTTCCTCCCTAGGGAGTTGTTCGTATTTACATTTATTTCAACAGAGGGAAAACATTTTTGAGAAGGGAATATGGGAGTCTAGGCATTAAAAGGGCTTACGACCCGTCATTGGATGGTTCAATGGGCCACTTTACACACTGTGTAACATTCACCATTCTGCCTATGTTTGAACATCCACATTTCATCAACTCTTCCATCTGTTGACTTGAAGAGTAGAGGTTTATCCGAGCTCCAGACATCCGGATTGCCGAATATCCAAATCGTTATCAGGAAATAAACAGGAGATGTTATAATAACAAATAATATAATCATAACCATCTGATCTTCTACGGAATATTTTATTTTCTCTTACTTATGTTGCACAAAAATAATATAACTGTCTATTTATTATAGGAGCAAAAATTCATTAACATTTTCTTGTATACCCACGAACAGGCCATGCCTTTGTGGGATTTTTTTGTTTACTATTTTTACGATTAATATGTATTTCATTGCTATGTAATTATCCTTTAATTTTTTAATAATCTGTTTTACCTCTTATGTATACTGTAAAAAAAAATAAAAAAAATGCTCCTTTTTAATGTGATTCCAAATTCCCTCATTTATTTCAAAAGCAAAAAAAAGGGATCTTACGGTAAAATTCTTCATTTAAAAACGTTGCCCTTTTCTAATGGTTAATCGGATTTTGTGGGTGGCTGTCCGGTTTTGAATATTGCAGAACGGTTTTGATATTGCTGTAAATGACATGGCGCGATTGGTGTCCGGCTCCCTTAAGCCACAACGGTGCACAAACTTTATCCTATTGTAGGAATCGCTCCACCTAACGTCAGGAGAAACGTAACAGCGGGCACTGAGAGACACAAACAGACCCATGACCCTAGAAACCCCCCTTTTACGACCATCGAATGGCTTCTCCGAGGCTGAAATCGAGAAGGAGTTTCCTCAAAGTCACAACTGACTCGGAGACTTCAGCAACGCAGAGAGGATCTGTGGATACAGGAACTCGACGATAGGCTCTGGATAATGCCGTCTGAAAGCACAAACACCGCTCACAATTTGGACTTCTTAAAGTTCTCAATAGTCGAAAGGTGACTAGGTGCAAATACAATCAACGGAGGTGGGGTTTTCTGGAGGGAGATGACATGAACTGCGATTGTGGAGAGGTGCAGGATGATCCTCGCCTGCTGCGGTGCCCACAAATCCAGTTAACTTGTGATGATAATGATTTATGGATATGCCACTGACAAGGCGATATCTGTCGCTGCACACTGGAGTGGCAAGTTAAGTCCGGACCCGATAAGTTAGTAAGTAACGGTTAATCCAACTATCCGGATTTCTGCATATCCGGACAACGTCCGAGTGCCAGACGTTAATCCGAAAGAAAAAAAAGTATTTTTGTATATTGTATTATCGAGTTTCGACTTTTCCGCTGCCTCTATAGTCCCGAGACAGCGGGATGATTGCGCGCGGGTGGAGGGGAGGCCGGCGCGAGGGGGATGCTTCAAGTTGTGTTTTACGATTTAATTTCGGTAATGGCCGTAAAGCTACGGGGGTGGGAGTCGCAACTTTCACGCCACTATCCGCGAGAGAGACAGCAGTAATACCCTTAGATATTGTCGGAGGAGAAAATAAACAAACTAAATAATTATCATAGACAGATATCTCTCAACGGAGACGAAGAAATTATTTAAATTTATTGCAACAAAGGGAAAATATTTTTGAGCAGGGTATATATAAGTCTAGGCATTAACGGGGCTCATTCAAATTTATTTAAGATGAAACGCGGTTTGATTTTTTCTTCGCGCAAACGTATTCCAATATTTTCTCCTTGGATAATAGCACTAAAGCATTTATTTTTTAAAAACTATAGACATTTATGACTATGACTATAGACTGGGAGTGCGGTTAGGAGTAGCAGGCGCCACATTCAACAGAATGAATGCTGTCTGCAGATCGGATATTTACTCAGTGAAAACCAAATAACACCAGTTTAGTTCAAATTTGGTTTAAAAGTTATGGCGTTATGGAAATCGCACAATCTTTTTTTTATATATATATATATATATATATTTGGACCCCTGAATTTAGTAGCCTTACGTGTCATGTACAAGGCTAAGGTACTCGGAAAAAATCGTTTTTGTTTGTCTTGGAAATGGGATGTTCAATCACTGATTTTGGTTTATTACCTTTATGAGTCCAATCACCATTGTTGCAAAGTTCAAGAACAATGGCGCGTGATAACTACTTTTAACTACAGTGTGGATATCTGTTAAGGATATTCCATCTTTCCTGCATTCTGCTTCAAGATTCTGGCGTTGCAAACTGAAAAATGGGCACTGAAATAACAGATGTTCGATACTCTGTGAAGAAATATCATCGCATGGACAATAGTCATCATTCCTTAATTTAAACCTATATAGGTAACTACTCATAGCTCCGTGTCCGGTAAAAATTTGGGTCGTTTCGAAAGTACTTCGGTGATGATGACGGAAGTTTGCTGCATCAGCCAGCGTTGGGAAAAACATTTTAGTGATTTTACCTGCAGAAGAAGCGCGAAAAAAATCGCACAATCACAAAATCCTGTTTTCTGAACATTTCGTTCCGTGTTTCTCCCGTGGTCCTTCAAGATACATATATTATCTTCCCTTCTCCCTTTTCATTTATTTTTTCTGTTTTTTTATTACTTTATTTTAAAGTATAAATAAAGCAAGTGAATCTAAATTAGTATGTCTGATAATTAGATAATAACCTCGAAACCGGTCGACGCACTAACGAGTATTTAGATGAAAAAACCGGTCACAGAAGATATTAAGCAAGTTCGTCAAAAACCTCGATAAACCTATTGTTCTTCAAGCTAGATAGCCGGTCCATCTAACGGCATTCATTAAAATTCTCTTTCTCTTGTCCCTTGTCCAGGAGTCAGTGGAAACCCAAGCGTTTTTAGAGGTACGCGTTTTATTTCTAGACGCTTTTATTTTACGGGCAAGTTTCTCTTGCTATTTTGAACTAGCGTAATTGAGTTTTTTTAATCTTCATAAGAGGCAGTAAATCTGATGAATGTAAGTACTCCTCCCTTAATAATAATAATAAATAATAATATTTAGCTGATTTATAAAACGCTATTTTTGTAAAAAAATCACCTCAAGGGCGCTTTACAATTGTATACCTAAACTCACATTCTAACTAAACTAAAGTGATATATTATATTTTCAGATTTAAAATTGAGGGTATGATAGTCTAAAGAAGTGGGATTTTAGTTGGGATCTGAACTGACTGGGACTGTCGATGATTCGTAAGTTTGAAGGCAATTGGTTCCAGGCAGAGGGACCGGCGGCGGCAAAAGCACGATCTCCAAATCTAGTGTTTGGGGAGCGCCGGATTTCGACAAGTTTTCCTCTTCCTGAATCAAATGCTGACCTAAGAGTAGATTTCCTTTACATCAATTTTCCCTAATGAAAAGGTCCGATAGGTATTTTGGAGCCATTTCATGAAGGGATTTGAATACTGTCCAGCAAAGCTTGTATTTTATTCTCTCTGGGCTTTTTATTTTTAACCAGTGCAAATCTCGAAGATGTCGTGAGATGTGAGAATATTTTTTTACTCCCGTAATAAGCCTCGCTGCTGCGTTGAAAACAGATTGAAGTTTATTAGTTTGATATTTTGGGAGATTTGCGTATATTCCATTACAGTAATCTAGACTCCAACTCCTGAAGATCTCAAAAATATAACAGAAGACGAAGAAAAAAATGTTAAGGAACAGTTTGAGTCTGATTTAAGGTAGTTTTTTAGTATCATTTGATGCTGATTCCTTAATTTAACAAAAAATCTTTAAAAAATTGAAAAATAAGAAGTTTACAAAAGCAATTTGTACTTTTTTTTGTTGAATTATGATCAAATATTGTATTTGGTTTAGTTGCCAAAAAACGCAAATTATATTTTTGACCGGTTTTTCTATACAAATACTCGTATGTGCGACGTTAAACTAAAACTTAAAGTGGTTAATATAATTGATTGTTGATTGATTTGGTGTTTATTTTGTAGAACTCCATATTTAAACTTTTATCATTAAAAATCAAACACCGATTTGAGTCTACTTAACACTTTTTTTTATTTCAATTTATTTCAACAGAGGGGGAAAACATTTTTGTGAAGGGAATATGGAAGTCTATGCATTTACAGGGCTTATTTTTACAAATATAAAAACAAAATTTCGTGACAATTGTTTCGCCTTGTTAGGGTATTTTCAAACGAATGTGAAGATTAGATGGATTGAATGTCCTTATATAGTTATATAATTCAAGGTACTTAAGTGGAAAATAAAAATAATCTTATGAACATGTACATTAATCATAATTGCATGTACATTAATCATAATTGAGGGGAAAACCAATAAGAGGAGAAACAATTGTCACAAAATTTTTGTTTTTATATTTGTAAAAATAAAATAATTTTTTTAGTAGACTCAAATCAGTGTTTGATTTCTAATATTAGAGGTTTGGTTAATATATATTTATAAATAAATAATTTAAAACGTCATACTACAAAGTGAAAAATGTTATTTTATATAAAAAATATAGAACTATTTCGAGTTCATATTAATTTGCAATATAAAATAACCAGGGCTTAAAAATACTAACATTTCAAACATTCCGGGAGCAATAATTAAGTTTCGTAGACGCTGAAAAATTCAAATTACATAAAAAATATTTGAAAAAATGAATAAAACTAAATTCATAACATCGAAATACAAGTATCAATTCAGGTACAGTACAAAACATTAAGTAAAACATTTAAAACTAAACACATAGACGTTATTAATACAAGACAACACGAACAAACAAACATTACATGAATACAAAACGAGCTGAGGAAGGATGCCGGAACAAATTAGAAGAAACGACAACACAGATTGGTTAAAATAACAACAACAGACAGCGATTAAACTGAGGATAAACCAAAAACGAGTTGTTAAAACAAAAGAGGACCAAAAGTGCAAAGAGGAATAAGCGAACACTAGGTGCAACAAAGACAAAAAATAACAAAACAACGATTGGGGGTGGTACAAATACTGGTGTTGGAGACAGACGCATCATGTACAACAGTCACAGCTATGGTAAGTGACGATGATATTGATAATGATTCCTAATTCCTTTCTGTTCTGGAATATAAATACTGATTTGTGTAAGAGCAACAGAAATTACGCTAATAACTGATGATTTTGAATTTGGTTTGAATTTGACATTTCTAAGAAAAAATGTCTTCGTCCAACTTCACTTTTTCAAAATCGGTTTTGTTTTGAACCATAGTCCATAAAATATAGCTCGATTAAAATGACAGCTGCTAAACTAATGCCACTAGTGATGGGAAATTACTGATCACTGATCATGTACCGATCAAATCGATTTTCTCAGCTTTTTCATGCAAACAGGAGACTCTGTTTCCAAAAATTGATATAAAAACGCAAAGTGTGTTTCAGACAATTATTTACTAAAAAATAAGACATTAAATACTTTTTTTATTAACAACAAATGAATTATTTTTTATTCGATCGATTTACATTGATCAATTTGTCTCATCTCTAACGTTTTTGTAAAATGACGTTACCTTGTAAGAACGTCGTCAATAATTAGGTTTATTTTAATATTTGTAATTGAATCGGCTTTCACTTCGTAACACTTCATTATCAGTGTTACACAATTTTATTCTTTTACAAGAACACAACTATAGTTTCGGGAGAGCACATATAGGCAGAATGGTGAATGTTACACAGTGTGTAAAGTGGCCACTTAAATCATCCATTGACAGGTCATAAGCCCTGTAGATGCCTAGACTTCTATATTACCTTCTCTTAAATGTTCTTCATCTCTGTTGTAATATGTTATATGGTTGTCTTCAAAAATTATCTTCCTGTCAAGAAAAAGCTGTCAATAGCAATGTTGATTAAAATTTTGTTATCCTAAGTCAAAGCTAGACAATGGAAACACGCAGTTCCGAATATTCCCAAGAGCTTTTTTAAAGCTTCCTTTTGTTGCCTTAATTAAAATGATTATCTAATTGACCAAAGTCACTTAGTCTGTGAATCATGATGCAATGGGTCGTCGTGTCGTCCGTCAGTATTGCAGAAGATGCGACCGGGGGATACACAAACAGCGACACTGAAAGCCAAGACAAGACAGGCAGCGGGAGCGCGGTGCGCGGAGCGGCCCACTCACCCACTGCGGCGGCACGTCCGCCGCGACGCCCTCCGTGGCCTGGTGCTGCTGCGGCGGCTGCTGCTGGTGGTGGTGGCCGTGGTGGTGGTTCTGCTGGCTCTGGTGGTTCTGGTGCGCCCGCCCCCGCCCGGTGCGCGCGAACGGGAAGTAGGGCGAGTCGGGGCCGTAGCCGTTGTTGGTCGGCGCGACCGCGTACTGGATACACCAAAACAATTTTAATACAGTGGACTACGGCGGACACGCGAAGTATTCCGGGCTGCGCTGGAGCTTTGAGGACCATAAAACCTTACATAGAATATCGGCGCTTGCCATTTACCAAACGAGGGTGAAAATCCCGTGTTTTATTATTTTGGCACCTGTTACTCTTCCACTTCGCATCCCACACGGTAATTCACTAAGATATACATATTAGAAAGTGCATTTGAACAAGAATCTCCATAGTAAATTATTTTAAGAATACCCGATTTGCGGCTTAACTCTTGTGTGGCTGTAATGTCACATTAGTCGACAGAGGATACAAGATTTGATATATCTCTCTTATTTTTTTGAATAATGAATTCGTATTTTCTGTAATCTTAAAATGGACATTTTCACACCCGATTTGCAAAGTATAATTTGTATAACTATGCTAAATGTTAATACGAAAAATATTTATCCATGCTACGCGAAGAATGAGTCCGCTAATTCAGCAACACATCTATTCAGATACCTTATACAAGAGAGAGCACGATAAGATAAAAATCATAACAAGGAAGACAGAGACGCTATTCTGTGGCGGGTGTTGTTTAAAACAGATTCAGTCTTCAGCCGGTTGATGACAGTTATGGGGGAGGCACGCGCGTAATATGAGCGGCGTATTTGTGATTTTTAATTTATTTTGCAATGACAGGGCTAAATTATATGTTTTTTTGCATAAATTATTAATAAAGATTTGTTAAAAAGTATGTCTTTATGTTTTTTTTTTCAAATGTTTAAACTTTAGAATATTCCATCTTTTACTAGTGGTAACACGATGTTACAACACCGCGCGCAAAGGGATTATTTACCACAGTCCTTTAAGAGTTAAGGATGAAGGCGACTGGGGCCATTTTCTGACTTGACACTGTTTCGTACTTTTTAGAACATCATTTATAATATGTGCGAAGGTTTTCACGGTCACTGTTGGCAATATGTTTCTTTTTGGGTGATACCTTGTGTTTTGGATTTTATGTTGTGTTGAACACTCAGTTTACCCTGAAGATGGCTCCTGCAGTGGTAGCCGAAACGTCGGAACAAATCCAACACACGCGGTATCACCCAAAAAAGAAACATATTGATCATTCATAATATTTATATCCACTGTCTGGTCTCCTCAATATTCCAAATATATTTCGAGAATCGAATGAATTCCAAAAAAAATTTTGAATCACCCAAACTATCGTCATTATTATTATTATTATTATTATTATTATTATGGATAACTTATATAGCGCCATTTTCGTAATAAAATACCTCAAGGGCGCTTTACATAGTGATTCTATTGTTAAATTAATTTAAATGAAGCTTTTAAATTTGTAATTTAATTAAAACAATTTATTTTGCTGTCGCATGCTACGGATTTATTCAAATGATTTAGAGAACAAGTGAGTTTTAAGTTTTTTCCGAAACATTACTTCACTTTCATAGCCTCGCACCTCTGCTGGAAGAGCATTCTATGCCATAGGGCCTGCGACCGCAAATGCGCGTTCACTAAATTTAGTGCGCTGTTTGCGTAGAGGTATAGTAACTTTTCCTCTCGCCGTAGACGTAGCTGATCTAAGCGTGAGACGCCTGTCAGCTAGTTCATCTGGAATGCATAGTTCCCTTAGATATTCCGGAGCAGAGTTGTGCAGTGACTTATACATAAGCCAACAGAGTGTATGCCCACGATATATAAATGTATTTCCTATTTTTATTTTTATACCCATGTTTTAATATTGTTTTTATTTTTTCGTATAACTAACTAACTCATTATTTTGTATATTTTATATTGTAAAAGGCACTTATGCCGTATAATAAAAAAAATATTCATCCAATACTAAATGTACATACAAATTGCTTAGATATAATCAATGCAGGTTGGGTGATTTTTAAGGAAATTACACATTGATATTAAAGATAATCAATTTCAAATAAGTGATTAAATTCAAATAAGTCCAAATGACTCATTGTTGATACACCTGGTCCAAAGTTGATAAATAAAGGATTAATAAGAATTCCGGAAATTACAATACGACACCTTAATGCTTCAAAGGCGAAATGTTATTTTGTAACAGTTATAGTTAGAAATGGGACCACCTGTCATGAGAATCTGCCACACACAGCAAATCCACGGATAGGAGGTCCTCATGGGACAATAATGAAACATAAAGCGATGATTGAGAATTTTTGAATATTGTGATTCTGCATTTTTGCACGTGCGCTGGTGAATCACGATAATACTTAGCATATTACTAGTTTTGGTTTTAAAAAACTAAGACTTCTAATAATGATTATTATATATAACTAGCGGACCTGACAGACGTTGTCCTGCCAGAACGTTGGCTTGACTGCTAAAAATTATTAATATTTAAATATTGAATTTAAGTAGGTACCTTGGTATTTCTTTATGATTGAATTCCAAAACATTAAATAATTAATTTTCAAATATATAAGTATTTTTGCCAATGTCAAACTCTGATCTTCTCACCAACAGGGGTGCACTTTATGTAGGAATACGATTTTCAAAAAAGTATTGAATGTCAATTAATATTATTTTAGTTTTAGCAAAAATCCAGTAAAAAGAGATACACGGATATAATTTATAAGGAATTTAAAGAAAAAAAATCTGATTGGGATCCATAAAAAGCAAATGAATGTTGCTGGTAAACATAAAAAACAAAATGTTTTTATGCACATAAAAACAACATCTTTCCATTTTTTTGTATGTGCATTCTCGTCGAATGCAACCTTGGTAGGTCGATGAATATAACATTTTTTACAGATTAGATTGAAGATTTTAATATCTACGAACACGCGCAGCGCAAAGATCAACATTTTGCTGAAAACCGCACGTAAATCGGTTAAGCCGCTTAGGAGGAGTTCAGTGACATCACATGTACATAAGAATTGTATATATATAAAGATGGGGAAATATCACATACTACTAATACCGATAAAAATATATCAAATGGATTTAGAAAAATTCATCGTATTTTTAAAACCAATATGGGATATTGTGTAGAAATTCATGTTTTCATACAGAACTTTGAAAAAGTAATTATTAAAAAATTTATCCCTACAAAAACGTGACATGTTTGGACTTCATAATTGTGACGTCAAGATTCGTGATGATGTTCTATTTGAATTTAAACGGTCACAAACAAAGTTCAAAATATACATGAATTGTGACTATTAGGGGCGTGACCGATGCAATGGCCGTTTTCGCAGGAATTAAAAATTACAAATTAAAAAATAATTTTTATCCTACTAATAAATCAGTTAAAAAATATTTTATGATAGTGTGACGTCAAGATTTGTGACGATGTTCTAATTGAATTTAAACGGTTACAAACAAAGTTCAAAATTTACATGAATCGTGACGTATTAGGGGCGTGACCAATGCAATGACCGTTTTCGCGGGAATTATAAATTCTAATATATTTTTTATGCTACTAATAAGCAGTATAAAAGTATTTTTTTACTCAACAGTATTTCATACTGTAAAAAAATGCGGCGAGAGTGCAGGCCCATATACTTAAATAGATATTTAAATTTTAAAAAACATACTCAATATGTAACAAAAAAAATTCAAATGAAGATTACGAAATATAATAGATTTAAAAAGTAGTATTCTTATATATAAAACAATAATATGTCCACACTTAAGTTACTGTTCTTCCATTCTTTTTTATGTAATGAAGGAGAAATTCAAAATATACAAATTCTTCAAAATAAGGCAATGAGGATTATACTAAAAATATATATATATTCTAATGTAGAAAGAATGCACAAATAAATTGGCTTGCATACAGTAAAGCAACAAATTAAATATAATGTGGCAATTTTTATACATAAAATAATTAAGGTGATGAATAAAATAAAACAATAATAAAATTTAACCAACAATGTCATACATATAAAATAAGGGGTAAAAAAAAAAAGATTACCAATGAGGAAAAAAACAGAATCTCAAAACTCACTGTACAAGGGATTGAAGCTGTTACAATGAGTTACCTGAAGAAATAAAAGAAATAGAAAAAATTTAAATATTTAAAATTAATTTGAAAAAATACGTAATTGAGAAATTTTGATAAAAAAATTGTAATATTATTAAAAGTTTATATTAGTTCTTAAAATGTTGTGAACTAACTTAATAAAGCATAAATAAATAAATAAATATACTCTTATTAATTTAAAATTGTAAAAAAAACCAATATTTCCCTATTCGCCTAAAATCACATTATTTGGATATATGGATATTTTATCCATGTGTATTTTGTACTTAGGCCCGTTGCTCCTTATATGAATATTAATATTTTTTGTTACCAACCGTTCTATGTTAATTAAACTTTCTTTAAATTATAAAAAGTTTAAAAAACTGATATTGGCGCTGTATATACAAACAAATAAAATTTATGAGTACAAGCGTTTTCTAAAAAAAAATACGTTACGTACAACAAAAGAAATACAACTTTATAAATAAACAAACTTCTAAACAAAGTTTTTGATTGTTTGAAGTTGACACCAGCCAATTTTGAAGCGGGTAAATTAGCAGCAAAAAAGGCACATAGAAGCAGCGGAATCACAAAATCATGTAAGCACATTTTTTCTCGCTGAAAATTTGATATCGCTAAAGTTGTAGTTTTTTTCACACGGACACGACCACCTTGGGAGCGATCCACGATGTCCCGGCTGTATGGGAGGTCGGGTCTTATTCCCGCTGCTGTGTTAACTCGGCGGCGACTACAGAACATCAGCTCCACAGGCGGAATTAGCGATTGAAAGGTGGCGCGATGCCTTAAGCGCTACTCGGAATGAGCACCTGTAACCCTAAACCTTACGAATGGGAGCCTCGGCAACTCTACAAGCTGTTGAAGTGCATCATATTATTCAGTTTGAAAATAAAACAAAATGCTTAGTTTCGTATTTGGCTTCACCGAGGAAAATTAATATGATATGCATTCCATTTTAAATAAACTTCGAAACAAAAGATTGATATTTTGGGCACGTATTCTGTGAAAATATTAAAAAAAATTGTAAGTAAATATTTATTTGCCATTTTTTGAGCTTTATCTACTTATAAACTCCTCTGAAACTTCCGAAGTTTAGTTAGCTCTGGGCTGCGATTATGAACGGCTATCTTCATTGGTATGAACTAATATCGATATTTATGTACGAAAGTGGGTATATTTGTATGAAAATTCAAAGTATCTTCGACGGTAACCGGTAATTGAACATGTTAAGAAGTAAAAAAATGACAACATATTATATTTTTCATACAGAAAACTTCATTTTACTTCGTTAGATAAAATTGAAGATAAATGTTTACTTTCCATTGTAATCGGGGCCCATTCGCCTTTCCCCGCCTACTTGCATAGGGCATTGTATTTATTAACCAAATGTAGCGTATTTCGATTATCCGATACATGAAGCTTAGGTGAAATATTGTAATTTAAACAACGTTAAAAATCAATATTTCAGGTCCACCCCGCTAGGAATCGAACCCAGGACCTCAAGAAAGGTAGGCGAAAGTGCCAGACACTATTTATTTAACTTTTTGTACATAATGTTATTTGTACATTGGCGGGCTTATTGCCAAATGGCAATTTATTCCAACCAACCAATAAAATGAAAGTTTTATTTTTATAGTTCAAGTCACAGAACATATTCAATAGAAAAAATATTAAAAAGCTAAAGATATATAAAAATAGAATAGAATAGCTAGTGCAAAACAAAATATTCACAGTGATGATACGTTATTATTGTATGTAATATTTCCTATTGTATGGACGAATGCGCGTGAATTGATTTGAGGTTAAATGAGAAAGATGGATTACAAATGAAGTTATTTATTGAGTAGATACACACGAGTTACATCCTTACAATTTTGTGCAGAAGGAATTTATAATGGCGACGGGCGACACGAAATGCCAAGATGAAATGTGCAAAATCTTTCGATGCACGACGTTTAATAACTTGTCCGAGCTGACGGTGCATCGGATTACGCGTTGCGGGCCAAAACGGTGTTCGGCCCTGTCAACTTCACGGCTTGATGGTGATGTCCTCCACACTATCTTTGTGATAACTAAAGAAATAGTTCCTTTATCTCCGTTGAAATTCTATCAAAATCGGATGATGCGACCCCCCAAGCAGGCGGATGATCATCTCCGATGAGGAATTCCACTGTTTTTTTTCTATTAGCGTACTATTTAACTAGGCAAATATATATATATATATATTTGTTTTGTACGTTATTTACAAAGATATGATTTTTTTAAAGTTACATTTATCAAATACCGCGCCAAATGACTTGTAATCAGTGTGTCACTTTTCAGTACTGACGTCATGAAACGGTTGGCGTTCTTACTTTTACTGACCTGACAAGAATCAATGGAATATTGCTTTGATTACTTCATTAAGCTGATCGTAATTTGCTCATTTCTATGTTATGGTTGTTTTTACGAACGTTTCGATTTAGAAAAACCTAAAAAGTTGACATAATCTCTGGTTGAAATGTCAAATTATACTCTTTTTTTTCTATGGTCAAAACGTTGCGGGGGTTTTAAAGCGGAAACCGCAAATACTACACGTAGATATAAGGAGTGACGTCATTATTTACGATTTTAAAATGAATACTGTTTTTAACATTTTTTATTTATTTTTGCGTGCGTTTTTGAGATATTTCATCCTACTCCAAATTTTTTAAATACGAGTATTCACGCGTATACAAAAACATTTTTAAAATGTAATTCCGGGTTGGGCTGGAATTCCTCATTATGTAGGTTTGACTACAAAACTTTCGACTACATTAGGCGTATATCAGACAGTCTATTTAAGAAGTTTGGATCGTTATAATTTCACGAAATAACAGTGTTTAGTATATTCGGTCGGCGCCAGGAGTCGAACTTGGGCACAGAAGAAGTGTCATTAGCGACAGAAGTAAGAGGAGATGGGGTAGTCATTATAAGCAACTAAATGGGGTGATTGCAACATGCTAACAACAGCAAACGGCTAAACTTTCTAAGTTTAAGTTATGCAAAACGAAATGTAGCCTGTTGATAAATGATGTTCCGCGTCCAGACGGATGAATAATACAGTTCTGTATGTGAATTTTTTAGGGTTTAGCGCGTTCGCCTACCACGCCTGAGGTTCATTCCTCCCCTCTCCTTTATTGTCAACTGTTCCCACAATAGTAATCATTTTTACTATTATAGCAAACCGTACCGTACCGTTTACCGTTTTGTAGCAACAACTCACGGACAGTGTATACTTGTAATGCCGTATTAAATAGACTTCATGAACTCGGCAATAGCTTCATTTTCATTTCTTTTTTTTTTGCACCACAACAGGCCAGGAGGCCCAATTACAGTGGTGAATTACATTACAGAAAAACCAGGCTTGAGAAAAATCATATTTTTAATTTTTGTGTTCTCACCGGGAATCGAACCCGGAACCTTCCGTGCGTGAGTCAAGCGTCTTGACCACTACACCACGGAGGCCGCCCACGTTATTCGAGTCGCCTGAGTAATTCCCACGTATCTGATATACTTAGTGTAGGGTATTGTTCCAATACAACAAACCTTTGGAACTTTTTCAAATATGGTGAACGGTAATTATATTTATTTATTCATGCATTTCAACAGTACTTATAATGTTCTTGTTGTTTTACTGTAGAATGTTTTATTATTTAAACTTTCTACTGAATATGCTGTATAATTTTTAAAATATAAATCTTGTATGATTTTTTTTTAATAAATCTTGGGTATAAGGAAATTCATGTATTAAAAAAAAAAAATATTAAGCCAAATATGTTGATATTATAAATATTTGTAAAAGGGAGATTTACCGTTTAAGTTAATAAAATAAAATAATCAATGCATGTAATATCATAATTTTATTTTTTAAAAAAACCCGCTAATATTCGATCTTAGAGGCAGGTCAGCAGGTGGAAAGGAAAGATATGAAAGGAAGTAATGAAAAATTCACCACAATCTTTCTTGGATTTTTTTCTTGCAACCGGCGGGAATCGAACCCGCGACGCCGGTTTCACAGTTGGCGTGCGCCAGTCTGTGTCCCATCAGCACGTTGGTTTTATATATACGAGAATACTGCCCGCATAATTAAAGGGGCAGTTTTTTGTCAAAAATCACAAAAAGAGTTAAATATGAGGAGGGCATCAAAAAGCTTGTGCCACGACTTAGAACCTGCATAGAACGGGAAGGCGACTGCATAAAAAAATAAATAATATATCCAAACAATGTACCTACTGTAATTTTATTTTATACAAAAATTGAATACTCTACTTTCTGGATATTTTTTAATTTTTAATTTATTAATAACAAATTAAAATCCAATATTACAACTAAATACAATTTTTTACATTAATCAAATACATATATTTACATTAACGTTTCCCATTACGTAAAAGAAATGAACGATTCTTGTGTACGTAATGGGGAGTGACGTCTTACAATAGATTATTTTATTTTAATCAATAATATTTTTAGAATAACATAAATAAATTTTAAAAAAAGATATTAACGATGTTGTCAATCAGTGTTACATAAAGAAGAATTACAGATATAATTTTTTACTTCTTTCTTAAATATATTGTATTCCTGACAATATATTTAAGAGAGAAGTTAAAGTTTTATTTTATTCAGAAAACATATAGTCATACATAATAAGTATTAAAAACAACATTTTTTTAACATAAAAAGACAAATTAAGTTTTCATAAAGTATGCAAAAGATAAAAACATTAAATGTGACAAAAAAAAATATGCCTCGTTTATCTGTGGCTTGGGTCTAAAAAGGCTAGTGTCGTAAATCACGAAAATTTATTTTACGGATTATTACATTCATTTAACAAGAGATGGAAGAGTAGAAAAAGATGTTAAAAGATGAGTGAATGCGGGCAACAAAATTAACGGAGCACTAAGCACAGTAATTTCTAATAAAAATATGTCAATCGAAGCTAAACTGGCAGTGCACAGCGGAGTTTTAGTCCCAACAATTATGTATGGAAGTGAAACATGGAACTGGCAGAGGAAGGATGAAAGCCGAGTGAACGCGGTCGAAATGCGATCTCTTCGACAAATGTGTGGGAAATCAATGAATGACAGGGTTACGAATGATGAAATCAGGCGAGAGTGTAAATCGGAGTTAAGTTTAATTGATAATATTAAGAAAGGGTCTCTGAGATGGTTTGGTCGCGTAGAACGAATGGACGACGAAAGAATGGTAAAACAAGTATATTTGGCAAAAATGGCGACGAGGACGACCAAGGAAGACGTGGCATGATCAGATAAACCAAAATCTTAAGTCTGGTCATGTCAAAAGCAGACAGAACCGAAGGGCATGTATGACAAGATGTATGAATGTGGAAGAGGCTAGGATTGTATGCCAGGATAGACGTGTGTGGCGGTCCATTCTCTCTGCCGATCCCTACGGGGAAATGGCGTGATGGTAGTAGTAGTAGTAGTAGTAGTTTGACAAAAATAATAAATATTTTTTTATTGATATTCTTTTGTTGATAATAATATTTTTTGCATCTTTTGAAAAGTTTGTCGGAGTCTTTTGTTTAGTTTTGTCTGGTAGATTACCGTATAATTTCAGTCCCTGGGTTTTTTAGTCTGGACTAGTCTTTTATATAACACTCTCCCGAAAAAATGCTGGTTTGCGGCATTTGAGGTTTTTAAAACAAGGTCGTCCAATTGATATCAATCGATTGAATCAACTTTCTAATAAAGAAAACAATTCTAGTAATAAGAAAAGTTACGAAGCGGGAAGGAAAGAAATTTATCAACAGTGATATTCTTCGCAATTACCAAGTTGGCCAGAAAGTTTGTACGGTGCAAACTAAAAACACAATATCCTCAGGACAACTCCTATCCAACAAATCGTAATAAATATATATATGATAGTAAGGAAAAGAAGCAAAGAGAAAATAGCAAGAGTGACCGGTTTTTGTGGTTGTATCTGCAGTTGGAAATGTAATTTTTATGATTAAAGAAAAAAAAAAAAAAATGAAGCTGAAATTGATTTGTGTCCCTGGTTGACATGAAATATTAGTTTGAAAAGTGTTTTTACGCTCGAATGTTTCTAAGTTCCTGGACGGCACGTCGTAAGACTGATCGCCTTACCTTCGTGTAACAAAAAATATCAAGATACGGTGCGATTGGTTTACCGGTACAGTGCCAGAAAGGGGAAATGTGATTATGAGGAAATAAAAATTTACAATTTGTGTGCAATATTTTTTTTTTTCGTCTAAACCAACAACAAATCGGGTGGTGGTCCCGTGGCTGGTGTTGCGGACTCACGGGCCGGAGGTCCGGGGTTCAAACCCCACTCTACCCCAACTTGATTTCCATTTTCTAATAGTGAGTTATTTACAACTCGTTGAAAATGGCCACCGAAATTGAAATATTAGGGTGAATTATAAGAACGCTAATATTTCTTTACTTCAATTTTTTAAAAAACCATCATGCCGTTTCCCCGTAGGGGTAGGCAGAGAGGATAGAACGCCATATCACTCTATCGGTAGGTAGAGCAATCGTGTTATTCAATCGTATCGCCTCGGATGTCGATATATTTCATGACAGTGGGATTTCTCTTAAGAGGGCAATTTCCAAATTGTAGTATGTATGTCCATTTAACATGACTCAGTTTTTTCTCTTTTCTATTTAATAAATCTGATATGTATATTTTGTAATGTGTTTGGAATTAATTGGATACTCTGTAATGTTCTCAATGTAACTTAAAAAAAATAAATCAATGAAAATGAAATAAATAAAATATTTGCATACAGGCCTCGCTTCCTCTGCATTCATACATCTTCTCATGCACGCACGCCGATTATTCCTACTTTTGACAAGTCCATCTTCAAGTATTTGATGGACTTGATCGTGCCATATCTTTCTCGGTCTTCCTCGTTTTCTGCATCCAACAACATACCTCCTTATTTCCTTCCTTTGGCCGTTCTTTCGCTGTCCATTCGCTCTACATGTCCAAACCAACGCAGCACCCCTTTCTTGAATCTGATAATCCATGTCTTACCCTTACACAGTTCACGGATCTCGACATTTGTGCACCTATCATACATCGTTTAACCACACATTTGGCTGAGGGATCGCATCTCGACAGCATTTCACCTACTTTCATTATCATTTCTCTAATTCCATACTTCGCTCCCATACATTAGAGTTGGAACTAAAACTCCATTGTGAACTGCTAGTTTAGCCTCCTGTGATAAACATTTGTTTGCCAAAGTAGATTTCAGTGCACAGTTCACCCTGTTCCCGGCATTCACCCTCCTTTCCATCCCTGGTAAACATACTTCCCAGATACACAAATTCTTCTACCTGATTCAGAATATCTCCGTTTACACTGATCTCACATTAAGCTATATTTTCATCCCTTTCAAAAACCATCACTTTCGATTTGTAAACATTCATAAGCAAATCGCTTTTCTTGCATACCTCGTAGACTTTTGTAACCAATAATTGCGGATCTTCTTTGCTGCTAGCAAGAAGCACGGCATCATCCGCATACAGAAGACAGTTAACAGTTATACCACTCATTTTGCTCCCATTCTTAAATCTTTCAGTTCTTTCATACAGTTATCGATGTATATGTGTTATTTTGAAAACAATATACTTTTGGTAATTTCACCATGCCGTATGGATTTGTACGGTCTGTATTGGCCTTTAAAAGGCGTTATCTCGCGTCTGAAGAACGAACCAAGACGGTACAGGGGATGGGGCCCAGAACGGCGATAATTCTTGGACAGCGAAGTCGGCTCTACCGGCTTCCACCGCCACCTAGCCGGTAGCTACATCCTCCAAACTGCCTGCCTACAGTCTACAGTAATCTACGGCGCGAGGGTTGGGTAAACTTTTATCAAACTTTGTTCCGAACTGCGTAAGAAATGAGAAAGGCGAAGGCACCCCGTCAGCCAAGCGGTGCTGGCACCGTGGGTCGCTGATACATTTCCTGAGTGGCAGCCGACTATCTCTTAAGATCCTAACACATTGGAGAGCAGTAATAAAAAAACAAATTGCAATTGCAAGAAAATTGCAAGAGCCAACATTAAAATTAAAATAAATATTTTTCCTATACATTCAATTCTTATCCATTAATACTAAATGCACCCTTGTACAAGCATTACTACTACCTATTCTAGATTACGCTGATGTTTCCATGACTGATTTAAGCTGTGAGCAACTCGATAAACTTGAACGACTTCAGAATACATGCATAAGGTACATTTTTGGTCTTAGGAAATATGAACACATTTCTGATTATCGTAGGCAACTGAAATGGCTCAAAATTAGACAACGGAGAGACTATCAGCCCCTCTCACTTCTGTTCAATGTACTTCATAGTCCTAACGCTCCTATATACCTTCGTGAAAAATTTCAATCAGTTCATGGTTTACCTTTTCGTTCTGATTCTCAAGGCACTCTCTTAATACCCATCCACAATTCCTCTTTCTTCTCTAACTCATATAGTGTCCATGCGGCTCGACTGTGGAATCATCTCCCATCCACCATCAGAGATGTTACTACATTATCTCTGTTTAAATCACGCCTGAAGAAACATCTCCTTTCTCTTCCTTAATATCTCCTCCTTTCCTCTTTCCTCTTTTTTCCCATTGAGTAATAGTTTTGATTTAAGGTAATTTATAATTATAGATTCTGATTACAGACTTCTAGAATTTATAATTATAGAAGTCTGTAATCAGAAGATAAATCTCACCCGCATAAATAAAGGTTTTAGCTCTTTAACTTCACAAAGATCAACAGATGAAAGAATTGAAGGAATATAGATGTTAAAATTTGGGCAGAATGGTGCATGTTACGCAGTGTGTTAGTGGCCACTTAAACCAGCCATTGACAGGTCATAAGCCCTATAGATGCCTAGACATCTATATTATCTTCTCTTAAATGTTCTTCATCTCTGTTGTAATATGTTAATATAAACAGCTCCCCAGGGAGTTGAACCCAGTCCTTGTCTACAAACCTACATACTAGGCAACGCCTGAAAATATTATTTTTTCAATTTCTATGGACCAGTTATATATATTATACTATATATATTATACCAAATATAGGCAGAATGGTGAATGTGTAAAGTGGCCACTTAAACCAGCCATTGACAGGTCATAAGCCCTATAGATGCCGAGACATCTATATTATCTTCTCTTAAATGTTCTTTATCTCTGTTGTAATATGTTAACAAATTTAATGCCGAAACTTAAAAACTTTTATGTTTTTTTTTTTTATTGGAAGAAAAAGTTTGAGAACCCCGCGCGAGAAGCCGAAAAATAATTACGATTACAAGTCCAATTCAACATTCAACCCCTTCTCTGTCGGGTATAATAATCCAAGTCGCATTACTGGGGGCCATAATGAACACCGCTGAGTTACTGGCTCGTGCACCCCGCCCAGTTGCTATACGCATACCTAGTATAGCTACAAGCTACTGCCTACTGCCCCCTACTTGAAACTTGAAAGAGGATATTAAAATTATCATTAGTATCAATCCTCCCGTCCAAAACTTGAAGAATTGTTGGATTTTAAAGGTGTAAAATTTCCATCAACCATTCAATTACTGAATATTATTTATTTATTTATTATATATATACGGCCTAAGCCAATTACAACAGTTACATGAAGAAACATAAATGCAAGAAACTGAACAAAAATAACATAAAACTATTTAGCAAAGACAAACAAGGGCAAAACAATATATTCAAAAAAACGACAGACCAAAAACTTTGAGCTAAACCATGCCAATCCACCTTCATCCCACACTGTTTAGTCGCGGAGAGATCTACGAAAAGCCGGAAGATCTATCCCAAAAAATTCCAAGTCGTGTGATGAATTGACTAATCTACACATTCTGGACATAGGGGCATAAAAACCAAAGTTGCTCTTAGAAGATTTTATAAATAGCAGATTTTGACTTCTGGTGACACGGTTGGGAACATGAAAAGAAATTGATCGCAACAGAGATGGGACATCACTTAAAGCATTAAGTATTTTGAAAATGCATATAAGGTCCATCTATATTATGTTCATTTGTTTGTTAAGGAGAGAACCGAATTAAGAAAAGTAGTGTCGAATGTATCTTTATATATGTAATTCCTCTGTGCGCGTGATGTCACTGAACTCCTCCTAAACGGCTTAACCGATTTAAGTTTAATGTGTATCGAGGCTATACTGACAGAATGCATTGAGTCAACAGTCTTTACATATTTTAAATATAGGTGCAAGATGTTGATTTAAAAATTCGTGCTATGTCTAGAATTTTCATTACTCTTTCAAAGCTTTAAAATAAAAGAAAATTGTGGGAGAAATAATGCGTTGAAAGAAAAAAAGCTTTAAATGCGATTATCTCGGAACTTGTTTTAATTACTTAATGCATTCTGACAGTAAAGCCTCGACATCAGGCGCGTTCCGTCCATAGATATTGTGGATGCGGCGCATCCCTTGAAAATTAATAAATAGTATGAATTTTAGAAAAAAAAAAACATTATAAATACGAAATAAAGCCTTCAAATATGGATTCCTAAAATTCTCACTGAGAACGTTCGGTTGCACGCGATTCAAACCATAACTTCAGTATACATACTTAGCTACATATGCGTATTTCCTATACCAACGTACGTACTGAATATCTAGGTATCTTGTTCTTGATAGTATTTGATGTATACGCGGGATGCTGCTTGTCGAGTTGCGTCTAGTTCCCATAGCAATTGTTCAAATTTTCGCGCACGCGCTTTAGGTTCATAAGGCTTTAGATTTCTCTTTCCAGAAAGCATCAAACTTGTATAACGCAAAGAAATAACGACTCTAATAACGTTTATCATAAAGTTTGAAGTAGCGCATTATTGACACTTGACCCAAATTTAAGGACGATTGTCTCGGGTCTTGTTTTAGGTGTTTTGATGTTTATATTGTTTATCTCCTTTTCACACCTACGGAGACTGTCCTGGAAGACCATCGATGGCGATCTTTCAGCTTTGTTCGGCGGAATCAAGGGACGCGGAACTGACGTTGGAGGAGGCGAGAGTGCTGGCTAACAATCAGGTCTCCCGGAGGCGTCTGGTGATGTCCACATGCTCCACTTAGGAGTGGAAAAAGAATAAGAAAATTTAATGCTTCTCCTCTGGACGCGCTTGTGCTCCGTCAATTATTGATTATTATAACTGTGATGGACAACTTATAGAGCGTATTAAATAATTATAAATAAACCTACTAAAATAAGGAACATGATGGTTTTTTGTCAGCATCCTTACAGATAAAAGTCACTGCACGCGCCTGTTCAATTTTATTTTGAAATTGTATAATTTTAATATGTTTTCTATGTGATATTGCCGTTTTTTGTAGATATTTCTTGATGAAATTAATTCTTCTACAGAGGAATTTTATTCATTATTTATTAATAAAATTCCTCGGTTGAGTTAATTAATTTGCCCAACGAGCGCTTTCACGTAAGTACGCATTTTCAGAATTGATAAACTGTTTACAACATTTTCAACTTTTATAATATTTTGTACCAGGTTTTTGGGAGATAAAAATATCAGTTAAGTATTTTATTTAAGGACAGACAACATAAACGTAATTACTATCAAAATCATTTTCTGTGTGTACTATCTTCACACGTATGAAAAAAATTTGGCGGTAGAAGTACAGTATTTTGTCATTGTCTTGTGTGGTATAATATTTGACGTGAAACTTTATTTTGATTTATTAAAAAAATATTTATTTATTTACAAGCAAACGAAGACACGTGTGCCAGCTACACGGGACGTAAATCCTGCGTTGAGTTGAGACGAACAGATCTTATAATACACAGTAATAATTAATATGAAAAAATATAATAAGAACCATTTTAAAAATAGTAATTGCAACAAATATGATCAATGAAACATATTAATATTTTTTTCTAGGAAAAACAGCCGAATTTGAGTTCATAATCAGAGGGGAAAAAATGTTTTTTGATCAACAAAAAATATGAAACACCTGAAAAATATGGTTAAAAAATAAAAATATTATATGGTTAAAATCACTCACCATTCCATTTTCCATGCCAGCATATGGTGACTGGAATCCAGCTTTTTCTGTGACTGCAAATAATAAATTCAATTTAAATAAATAATTTTTAAAAATAGGCGGCATTTCTTTGAGCAAGTGCGTCGCATGTACAGGGTTAATACAATATAATTATTTTATTTACTGGAGTGGTGATAATTTTACAGAACTCTATAATACAATTTTAATTGTCAATAAATGCTTACTTTCGAATAAAATAGTATCAATTTCTTCAAAACACAAATACCTACATTTCCTAGCATCAAGTAACCACCTGGCCAAACACTTTACTATTGGTTTTCCTCATAATTATAATCTATGTACACGCCAAGCATGACGCGTTCAATGATTATTTAAGTACCTAGGCTCGTATACGAGGACCTTCGGTCTACATAATCTTCAAATTCGTTTGAAAATACCCTAATAAGGAAAAAAACTTTCCGGATTTTTTGTTTATAAAAAAATTAAATGGCAAAAATATTTTCACCATTTTGACCGGTCATTGGCTGGTTTAAGTGATCACTTTACACACTGTGTAACATTAACGATTTTTGCCGATGTTTAAACATCTGTATTTCTCAAATTATTAT
Source organism: Micrasema longulum (assembly GCF_059751315.1). Lineage (NCBI taxonomy): Eukaryota > Metazoa > Arthropoda > Insecta > Trichoptera > Brachycentridae > Micrasema > Micrasema longulum. The sequence goes on from NW_028278511.1 coordinate 74,576, forward strand.
ATCTGTTAATTTTAGTGGCATTTCTGTTGGTAAAAAATAAATACTTGCGTTTTTATGATTTAAACAAACATTTTAATTTTGAGATCATTTTCAACGAATTGTAAACAACTCACTATTCGAAAACGGGTGTCAAATTGTGTTAAGGCGGGGTTCGAACCTCGGACCATTGATCCGTGAGTCCGCGACCTAGCCACGGGACCACAACCCGGTTTAAACTGTGTAATACTCCCCAATTTACCTACATATGTAAGGAAACCTTCATAAGTAGGAGATACTCCGGTCTATTATTAATATGGTTCATTTATATAGCGCCATTTTTGTGAAAATCACCTCAGGAGCGGTGTACAATAAGTATCCCAACACGTCTTGCAGCTTAATAGCGCATGGACGGTTGGGATCCCAGTTCCTCGTTTTTAATTACGATATAATTAAATAATATATAAGAGCTTGTACGTCTTGAAGCTACAGAGCGCATAAATAGTTGGAATTCCAGACCCTAATTATAAAATGTAAGTATTAGTTGTTAACAGAAGTCGTCAGTTTTATTTTTAAATGGTAAAGACATACATCATTCGAAAATAAAAATCCGCTCTACAAAATATTATTGAATTTGATTTCAGCCCTTAAAATGGAATGTCAAGTAGACGAAAGTAAGCATTTTCGACACCTTTTTCTGTTCGCTTTCAATCGAGGTAATAAAGAAGAAAACAAATAAGGTGAATCTATTGAGTAATTTGTGGTAAAATTGACCCAATATGAAATAATTAGACAATTCATGACATTTACACACGAAAGCTAGATTATCAAACGTCTAGTATTATTTATGTGCCACCCTGTACATGTTATCACAAATCAAATTAAAAAGCAATAATAATAAACAAAATGGCAATTTAATGAGGTCTTCCCATACAAGATAAGGCCAAGCTACCTAGATAACCTCTTTACATTGGTATCATTTTTGTCATAATTTCATAAACATTTAATTAATTATACGAGATTACTAAAGTAAACACATCGTAAATTATGCTAATCACCAAACAGCTTTCATTAAACGTGCGCCAAATTGCATTGAATCGCATAAAATCGACTTTTCCGAGTAACTTTTTTCGCAGCACTTAATTTAAATCGCGTCTTTCGAGTCACCTTTTTCGTAGCACTTAATTAAAATCGCATCTTTCGAGTCACTTTTTTCGTAGCACTTAATAAAAATCGCATCTTTCGAGTCACTTTTTTAGTAGCACTTAATTAAAATGGCTTCTTTCGCGGCACTTAATTCAAATCGCTTATTTTGATGTATTTTTATTCGCGGCACTTAATTTAAATCGTTTATATTGAATCACTTTTTTAGCAGCACTATCGCTTCTTTCAAGTCACTTTTTTCACAGCGCCAATTCGAATTGAGCTTTTTCCGAGCCACCTTTTTCACAGCTATAATTTAAATCGTCCTATTTGAGTGGCTTTTTTCACTAATATCTGTTTTAAATCGCCTTTTGTTTATTTATAGATCCTATTTTTTTTACTAAATGTTAATAAATATTTGTACATAAAAAATATTGATATTGTGTGAGAAATAATTGAAACAAGAGGGGGGGGGGGGGTGAAGGAAGTGGTGTGAGTTTATTATACCTACGTATAGGGTGACCATTTATTTTTTATTCATTTATTCATTCAAAATTACAAAATTAAATATTTATGAACTTATTAAGGCTTTTTAGGCTATGCCCGTGTCAAGCCACAATAAATAACAATAAAAATACAAAGTAAAATTAATTGGATCAAATTATAATGACACAGAATAACAATCTAGAAAAAAGGTAAATGTAATAAATAATCAAATTATAAAGAATACAAAGCAAAAAAGATAATCAGAAATCATTTTTAAAATATAAATTATACAAATTAAGAATCACACATAATCAAATATACAAAATAGTGGTATCAATAAAATTAACATAATAATAGTAAAATATAGTAGTATAAAATAAAAAAAACAAAATAAGAGTATCATTTAAATTAACAGAAAAAGAATATATATATTTAAAAGCATAATTGAAATGATAATTGAGACATGTTTTCTAGAAACTCACTCAAGTTAGAAATATAAGAAATAGGAGCAATAAATCATATGCCAAATAAAAGTACGTACTAAATTAAATTATACAAAAATACATAATGAAAAAAACACAAAAATTATTAATATATATAAAAAGCAAATAAAAGTAAAAGGTATGGAAGGAAAGCAGATTTGTAATTTAAATGGAACATCGTGTAATGGGCTAAATGAAAAGTTTGTTTAATTATTGATAAAAGGGACATTACTTTTCGTAGTCTTCCTAATGTGAAATATTTCCATATTATTTACTTTAAACCCTATGTTTTTTGCATGAAAGATTTTAGCTCCCGTATCTGAATTGAAGTTACGAAATAATTTGATTTGGTGATTTGCGAATATGGAGAAATTGTGATTGTAAAGGCACCTAATGTGTTTTTAACACGAATCTTAACATGAAACAGTAAACCTTCTTCTATTAACTCTTAAAAGACTGTGGTAAATAATCCCTTTGCGCACGGTGATGTAACATCGTGTTACCGCTAGTAAAAGACGGAATATTCTAAAATTCCGACATTTAAAAAAAAAAACAAAAAACATGGAGACATACTGTTTAATATTTCGTTTTCCATAATTTATGCAAATAAAAATAAAATTTAGCCCTGGTATAGCAAAATAAATTAAAAATAATAAAGTATCTTTTGTATTAATAAAAGATAGTAAAACTGTAAGTACAGTCTTTTACTCTATCTGTGCATTACACATACCATGTTAGTCTGAAGATTTATCCAAAACGAGCGTGAAGTAAAAAACGTTCTCACGAGACGATTTTCACGGAATGATATCAACGCGGATAAGTATTTAGCAATTTATGTGGAACCTACTAGGCAGTCGACGTAACCCGACGTTTAGTAGGTAACAAACACAACCATAATTTCATATATTTTTATCGGTATTCGTAGTATGTGATATTTCCCTATTCTAGCAACTTAAAAATGATTCTAAAAGGTTTTAAAAAAAAAAACTATTATACGTTTTCGTTCCAGTTTCATATTAGAGATACATAACAAGCAATGCTTAAGTTTCTTACGCCGTGTTCTACACTTATTACATTGTTCTTCTACTCGTGCCTCCCCTAGCCCACTATGGGGGTTGCAATAACGCCATTAGATCCCGTGCCGTACACCACACAGTATAGAAGTGCTCATAGCTGTATGTAGCATAGGGCCGCACGCGGACCAGCGGAGCGGCAACCGTGACGTCAGAACAGGGACCCAACTATCTCATACTCCTGGAGGGCTGCAGACGATTTGTGGAGGAGGGAAATTCAAGCGAGACTGGCTTACAAGTTTGAGAATTGCTTCAAATGTTGCCAAGTTGTTAATTTTCAAAAATAGCATATTTTTCTAAGTGCTTTTTGTGTTTTAATCCATGCTCGCTCTCCAGCAGCTCAATCTCAAATAACTATCAACGTTGTTTGATTATGTTCAAATGCTTGCAGACTGGCTGGATTTCCTCCCTAGGGAGTTGTTCATATTTAAATTTATTTCAACAGAGAGGGATTTTTTCTTCTTTTTTTCTGCAAGCATTTGGACATAATCAAACACTGTTGAATATACTACCTGGTAAAAGAAGGAGTATAAAAATTAGAAAATTGTTTTCAGGCGTTGCCTAGAAGGTGATTTGGTTCAGCCGGATGAATCTCACCCACGTGATAAAGGTTTCAGCTCTTTTACTTCACAAAAGTCAACAGATGAAAGAGTTGAGGAAATGTGGATGTTCAAACATGGACAGAATGGTGAATGTTACACAGTGTGTAAAGTGGCCACTGACACCAGCCAATGACAGGTCATAAGCCTTGTAAATGCCTAGACTTCCACATTCTCTTCTCAAAAAAAAAAATCACTCTCTGTTGAAATAAATTTAACTATCAACGTGCTTAAAAACATGCCAAGCATTTGAGCGATCACAATGAACAATAATGAAGATGCTTAAGTTATCGCAGTCATGAGTCAACGCTCGTGTCGGTTTGTTTTTTGTATTCCTCGTAAATAAATACAGGTCACTGACGACGAAAAATCGGCGTTTGCTATAAAAAATAATAAAATATACTGCTTTTCCAAAATAGTAAGGAGTATCTAATTCAAAAAAGTAAAAATTAAATTACAATTACTATGGCGACTACTTTTCTTGACATTTGGCTTGCCAACCGCGGTACCGGCTAAATGCAATGAATACCATGATAAATAACTAATAAATAAAATAGCAGTTTTGTAATATTTTCCATATTCACAATGGTGAAATTCAAATATGTGATTGCGCAGCAGGATTATACGTCGCGAAACGTAAATATTTTGACATTTAATATTAGGTGTTCGCGGATGTTTCATTGTGATCGCGAATACGATAGACAACCATGGTGAGAAATTGTTATCACGTCGATAATTATTTGTGATTGAGCTACTGTTATATATGTGTATATAAATATTTCATTTAAAAAAGAGAGAGATCGAGTCTTTTATTCTATGAAGACTTATGTAACATTTTTTATGACAAAAGTTTGTCGACCCCTGGGATGTCTGATATTACGCGGACGAGTAAACCATAATAATTAAGAATATATTTGACAAATCCACATAAGACCCCTTGCATTAACTATAGCGGGGATCAGTGCAACATTTTTATCAACTTATTAAAATAGGGTGAATGTAGTTCGGCAACTCTTTTCATACGCAATATCGGAGGGCGAATAACAAGGGATGTCCCGTAGCGTAAAAGGGGACAAGTGGATACGATTTTTTAAAGCAAGTGGTTAGTTAGCTTTAGCGCGATTTATTAACAACAATGTAGTTGGTGTTTCCAAAAATACATTAAAAAAAAACAATAAAATTAAATACCAACATGAAGGATGTGTGATAATTGATATTTACATATAAGTTACTATAGTCCTTAAAATATAGCTTGATTTAAATGACAGCTGCCAAAGTAATGTCAATAGTGATGGGAAATTACTGATCACTAATCATGTACCGATCAAATCGATTTTATCAGTTTTTTCATGCAAACATGAAACTCTGTTTCCGAAAATTGATATAAAAACGCAAAAACAATCCTATCAATAGTAGGTACCTGTTTATGATTGAATTCCAAATCTAAAAATAATAGATATTCAAATATTGAATTTAAGTAGGTACCTAAGTACTTGTTTGTGTTTAAATTCGTTCTCGTAATTTCCACAATTATTATTATAAAACATTTAAATTTGTAAGTGAAAATTCTTAATGGAAGTTCAATGTAATTTATTATAAAAAATAAAAGACGATATATACTTAAATCCACAAGTTGGAATTAAGACTGATTCTTTCTGGCTGCGATACGATCCGACTTACTATTTAATGATGCTAACACTTACACACGCCTGAACACTTACTCCCACATACACACAAACACACCTATGCATTTACTCTCATACATATACACACCTTTCTGTTGTACCACAATTTAATATGTATATATAATTTTTATTTAGAAACTTCGCTGGTCTGTCCTTAAACCATATCTTTTTCATTATATTATCACATTGTCTACTGTTTGTTTCTGTAAAATAAATAAATAAGCAAGGTAAAAAAATAAGCAATTCCTATACAGGGTGTTCTTTAAACCCTGTCACATCCGAAACCACGATGATCAGTATGGGCAAGAAGACATATTAGCATATTAAAAAAAAATATAAAGAACAAAGAAAAATTTAAAAAATAAAATATTTAAAAAATAAATGGTTGCTTACTTCTACAGGGGAGAAGTGAGGGGCGCGCGGCGCAGTATCAGACTCCCCCCTTCTCGTTTCACCCCTGCAGAAGTAAGAAACCATTTGCTGTTTTTGATATTTTATTTTTTTGAATTTTATTCGTTCTAAAAAAATATTTTAATGTTCCAATTTGTATTCTTGCTTATACTGATCATTGTGGTTTAGGACGTGACAGGGTTTAAAGAACACCATGTATATATATTTTTAAAAAAAACGGAAAATTTCACGCTGAACGTTTCTTCGTTATGACGTTTGCTTTTTTACATAAATAAATAAGTACCAGGGACTCCACCCCTATTTAGTTCGGCTTATCCCCGTGACCGCTCTTGTCCAGCCGAGCGTGTGTGCCCAGGGATGCATCTTGTGTGAAATCACATAACACATTGTATTACCCGCCATGGGAGGGGGGTGCTTTGCGCCGTACGCCGACATAATTGTTAATATTTATTTATCGAGTATTGTGTGTGGCATATTAATGTTCCGCGAGTTTGATCGCAAGCCCCTGACGTTTTGGTGAGAGAAAATTTCAAAAGCTCACTAATACAGAACTTGAACAAAAATCTCATTTAGGTTTACTGTTCATATACCACGTATTATTCAAAACTGACTCGGGATTACTAAGATAAACTCGGATCATGTAACAAAACAAATTCAAGAATGGATACACAAGAACACTTTATTATCAGAAGAATTTTTTTATTTATTTATTTAATTTTTTGTACATAATGGTCATTGTTCACATTGGCGGGCATATTGCCAAATGGCAATTTCTTCCAACCAACCAATAAAATAACAGTTTTATTTTTATTATTCAAGTTAAAACATATTCAATAGAAAATAGAGATTAAAAAAAAGCTTAAGATATTTAAAAATATAAATAAATGTATTTGTGAATAAATTACCTTAAATCAATACCATTCCTGAATAGCAAAAAAGAGGAAAGGAGAGATTAAGGAAGAGAAAGGAGGTGTTTCTTCAGACGTGATTTAAACAGAGATACTGTAGTAACATCTTTGATGGTGGATGGGAGATGATTTCAGTCGAGCCGCATGGACACTATATGAGTTAGAGAAGAATGTGGACGGGTATTAAGAGTGCTTTGATAATTAGAACAAAGTGGTTAACCATGAACTGATAAGCGTTGAAATTTTTCACGAAGGTATATAGGAGCGTTAGGACTATGAATTACGTTAAACAGAAGTGAGAGGGAGTGATAGTCTCTCCGCTGTCTAATTTTGAGACATTTCAGATGCCTACGATAATCAGAAATGTGGTCATATTTCCTAATACCAAAAATAAACCTTATGCATGTATTCTAAAGTCGTTCAAGTTTATCGAGTTGCTCACAGCTTAAATCAGTCATGGAAACATCAGCGTAATCTAGAATGGTAGTAGTAATGCTTGTACAAGGGTGTATTTAGAATTAATGGGTAAGAATTTTTGCAACCTTCTAAGTGAGTGTAGACTGAAAAATATTTCGCGGCTTGATTCGTTAGTACGAGCTCGCCAGCATAGATGTTCATCCATTTGTACTCCTAGATTTTTTACGGATTTCCTGTATTGAATATTGGTACCATTGACCTTAAGAGGATTAAGTGATGATACGTCTACCAATTAAACACTGGAAGAAAGGCGCGTGGTCTGGAAGATCGGTCCGTAGAACACGCGACGAGCGAGCGGTACGGTTGTCCGGGGTCGGGTCAGAGATGTCAACCGAGGGATGTTTTCAATGTTGCCAGTCGATAGCGATCATTGGGTCGCTATCTGGCTACAATCCTCCGCATTATTATTATTCCCAAATATTTCAGTTTTCAGACTATTTCCTAAATCTAAGTCGTAAATACTTGTGTTGAAAAAATGGGAAAACAGTTATGGTACAGTGGGATTTGAACCTCGGATCTTCGATCCACGAGTCCACAATAGGGTTTTAGATTATTATCATTATTATGGATAACTTATACAGCGCCGTTTTCGTAATATACTTCAGAGGCGCTTTACAAATTGATTTTGTGAATATTGATTTTATAGGCAGTCAAAAATATTATGAAATGAGAAAAAACAATAATGAAAAAAATATATATACAAATTCAAACAGACGGTTAAGAAACACGTATGTGTTAAATAAATTATATATTAAATCCGACATTCGAAGTAAAAAAATGATAGCTTGTTTTGACACAACGGCGTTCTTCTAACAAACTCGCCCTGATACAATTATGTAATATTTGTATTTTTGTTTCTAATCAGTCACTGATTAATGTCCAGTTGCATAAAAAGGGGTAAGTTGAATAAAGTTTAAAGTTAATTTTTTTGCGCGGATTTACGTAGGGTAATTTTTCTGTATAGCATTCGATATAATAATATATTCATAAAAATATGCGTATTAATAGGTACTTATATATTTTAAAGCTTTTTTTTAACATTATAAAACCTAATTACATTATATTTTATACTTTCTTTACAATAGGTACAAGGATTTTTATTTAATCGCAAGCAAATTTTGTGGGGTCATTTACCCAATGGACATAAGGCTAACTGATGCTGACATACTTATTATTATTATTATGGATAACTTATATAGCGCCATTTCCGTAATAAAATACCTCAAGGGCGCTTTACATAGTGATTCTATTGTTAAATAAATTTAATTGAAGCTTTTAAATTTGTAATTTAATTAAAACAATTTATTTTGTTGTCACATGCTACGGATTTATTCAAATGATTTAGAGAACAGGTGGGTTTTAAGTTTTTTCCGAAACATCACTTCAATTTCACAGCCTCGCACCTCTGCTGGGAGAGCATTCAATGCCATAGGGCCTGCGACCGCAAATGCGCGTTCACTTAATTTAGTGCGCTGTTTGCGTAGAGGTATAATAACTTTTCCTCTCGCCGTAGACGTAGCTGATCTAAGCGTGAGACGCCTGTCAGCTAGTTCATCTGGAATGCGTAGTTCCCTTAGATATTCCGGAGCAGAGTTGTGCAGTGACTTATACATACATGTATGTATACATTTCTCTTTATTTTTCTTTTTTTTTTTATACCCATGTTTTAATATTGTTTTTTTAATTTTTGTATAACTAACTAACTTATTATTTTGTATACATTTTTGTTTACATGTATTTTGTATTTTATATTGTAAAAGGCACTTGTGCCGTATGGTAAATATTTTTTTAAAAATAAAAAAATAATTGCATTTTTGCATTTTCTTCAAAACACACAAAAAGTTAGTCAAAAAAAACAACACATTTTGACATATACGAAACAATATTTTAACTTTAAGCATTATTTAACATAACTTTTTCCGATTCAACTGATACCTAATCAATTAGATTTTCATTATCACTTGCGTTCAAGCCTACTTTATCAGTCACGTAAATGGATCCGAACCCAGGAATCGTCCTTACTAGTTTTGGGAAAATATGGCGAGTGGTTTCGTATAAAATTACTCCACACTATTTAGGCTCCGTAGAACACTGGCGTTCCGAGGAACGTAGTTTAGGAAACCGTGACTTCGACCATTATTTTTTTCATGTCTGTGAAGAAGTCTTTCTAATCAACGTTCGTTTGCGGTTTTCAAATATTTTGACTTGTTTCAAATACTTATTCTAGGTACATTGAATATCTCGTAATTACACGTTGAAAAACATTTGTTACGATTTCAATATTTTAATTTAAAAAAAAAGTGAAAGTATTACATTTTCACTAACGCGTGTATTCCGATGACTAAATTTTGTTATATGGAAAAGACATCAATGATCGGTCCAATCGAAACTTTTCAACACACTGAAGAATATGTGAGAACATCTTGCGAGACTTATTTTTGGAATCTCTAAGTTCAGTTATATCACTCCACTACTACGGGGAATTACACTGGCTACGTTTACCACAGAGGGTGGAATACAAACTCTGTTGGCTTATGTATAAGTCACTGCACAACTCTGCTCCGGAATATCTAAGGGAACTCTGCATTCCAGATGAACTAGCTGACAGACGTCTTACGCTTAGATCAGCTACATCAACGTCGAAAGGAAAATGTATTATACCTCTACGCAAACAGCGCACTAAATTTGGCGAACGCACGAATGCTCTCCCAGCAGAGGTCCGAAACTGTGAGAGTGAAGTGATGTTTCGGAAGAAACTTAAAACACACTTGTTCTCTAAATCATTTGAATAAATTCTTAGCATGTGGTGACAATGTACATTATTTTTCTTAAATTAAAAAGTTGAAATTAAATTTTCATCAATGTTTGATTATGTCCAAATGCTTGCAGACTGGCTGGGTTTCCTCCCTAGGGAGTTGTTCATATTTAAATTTATTTCAACAGAGAGGGAAAAATAGTTGAGGAAACGTGGATGTTCAAACATAGGCAGAATGGTGAATGTTACACAGTGTGTAAAGTGGCCACTTAAACCAGCCAATGACAGGTCATAAGCCCTGTAAATGCCAAGACTTCCATATTCCCTTCTCAAAAATTTTTCCCTCTCTGTTGAAATAAATTTAAATATGAACAACTCCCTAGGGAGGAAACCCAGCCAGTCTGCAAGCATTTGGACATAATCAAACATTGTTGAATTACTACCTGGTAAAAGAAGAAGTATAAAAATTGAAAAATTGTTTTCAGGCGTTGCCTAGTAGGTGATTTGGTTCAGCCGGATGAATCTCACCCACGTGATAAAGGTTTCAGCTCTTTTACTTCACAAAAGTCAACAGATGGAAGAGTTGAGGAAACGTGGATGTTCAAACATAGGCAGAATGGTGAATGTTACACAGTGTGTAAAGTGGCCACTTAAACCAGCCAATGACAGGTCATAAGCCCTGTAAATGCCAAGACTTCCATATTCCCTTCTCAAAAATTTTTCCCTCTCTGTTGAAATAAATTTAAATTTTCATCTTTATATAATCACTTTGTAAAGCGTTCTTGAGATATTCTGGAGCAGAGTTGTGCAGTGACTTATATTTAAGCCAGCAGTTTGCATTCCACCCTCTGCGGTAAACGTAGCCAGCGTAATGCCCGAAGTAGTGGAGTGATACGACTGAACTTAGAGACTCCAAAAATAAGTCTCGCCGCGGCATTCAATACAGACTGAAGGCGAGACATTTATAGTTGCAATAAATAAATTTCCGCAATAGAATATTCGACCCCTTTAATACACTTTCGGCACTCTTCATCACACTTTTGACCCTTTATTATTGCCGCGATGACGTCACAAAGCACTCTCATCACCATCGTCGGGGTTTAATAAGCACGCAGCGTATACGCATATGTCTATGTAGAGGGTGGCCGAATAGGGAGTATTTACTTGTGACGAGAAACCCGCCTTGTTCAATTATAAGGGGTGATCGTTCATTAGAAGTAATTCGATTTGCAGGGCAATTGAAAGAGATACATGGTTCTGTTTGTGGAGAAAAGAAAAAAACAGTTTGAATTTGTCAAGTCCACGTTAAATTAATAAACTCAAGTATCGTTTACGCGTGGACAATACATACGATAGACATGACAGTATTTTATAATAAAGTTTATATTTAAAGCACTAACTTTGTGGTTATTCATTAAAATAAAATAAATAAAACAACTTTGTTTTTAACTACTAATTTATATACGCTATATAAATCAGCCAAATATTATTATTATTATTAAATCTAGCCCCTTATTACATTTTTTTAAATCTGTTTTATTTGACAATGAAATTTAGAGTTTAAGTGATATTTTTAAAAACAAATTTATAAAAATAGAAGTTAGATTAGAAGTCTTGCAGCTACTGAGCGCATAGACGGCTTAAATTCTAGACCCCATTTACTAAATTTAGATATTTGATAGTTGATAACATTTACATAATACGATTTATATAATATGATAGCTTACATCACAAAAAGTCTTGCAGCTACAAAGCGCATCGACGAGTGGAATTTCAGCAACATAAGAATGATTTTAAAAAGTTTGAAATAAATTTTAAAAAACATGTATGATGGGTAAATGTAGAAAAAGCGAAGTCTGTGTGTAGATACATTTTATACTTTATAATAAATTATGGTATTTTTATTTTATAGCATAATAAGAACTCTTAATTCGCTTAGGGAAATGAATATTTAACAAGGAGAAGAGATAATATCACTGTCAATATTCCTCCGTTTAACACGATATGATAGCTAACATCACAAAAAGTCTTGCAGCTACAAAGCGCATCGACGAGTGGAATTTCAGCAACATAAGAATGATTTTAAAAAGTTTGAAATAAATTTTTAAAAACATGTATGATGTGTAAATGTAGAAAAAGCGAAGTCTGTGTGTAGATACATTTTATACTTTATAATAAATTATTGTATTTTTATTTTATTTTATAGCATAATAAGAACTCTTAATTCGCTTAGGGAAATGAATATTTAACAAGGAGAAGAAATAATATCACCGTCAATATTCCTCCGTTTAACACGATAATATGATAGCTAACATCACAAAGTCTTGCAGCTACAAAGCGCATCGACGAGTGGAATTTCAGCAACATAAGAATGATTTTTAAAAGTTTACAATAATAAAAAAAACAACAAAATAATAACACATCGAGCAAAGAACTAGTAAGTATGACAATGACAAGTTTGACGAGCAGCTACAAATAAACTTGATATTCCGGACTTATAAGATGGTAAAGAATTGGACAGAATGTCTGCAGCCGTTCCATTAGTGTTACATAACCTATGCAGTCTCGGTATCAATGAATTGTTTTGTTGGTTGGAAGAAGTACTGGAGCAATGAAACAATAAAGTACTCCTAGTGTTGACAGCAGGTACTCTAAAATTAATCAATTCAAGTATTTTTGGTGCGTCAAAAAGAGAGTTTACAATTTTATACAGTACAATGAGATCATTAATAGTTCTTCTTTCAGAAAGTGTTGTTAGGTTAAGCAGTGTTAATAAATAGTCATAATTCACATTTTGTATTGGAATGTTTAGTTTGTAGTTTATATATCGTAGAAATTTTTGTTGAATGTTTTCTATGTTATAAAAATGAACATTATAGCAGGGTGACCATATTGATGAATTAAAATCTAAATTACTTCTTACTATTTATGCAATAAGGACATTGGAATAACGTGTCTCTGACGGTACAATTTTTTAAAAAAAATTTGAAACGTACGTCCGTGAATGGGAGGTTTTAATTAGATAATGGATTCACGCCTTTAAGTCAAAAATTTTACCGGTGTGTATTCAAATAAATTAACGAATAATTTATATTCCGACATTAATTATTGTAAACTCTGCAATTAAATACGATCGCCCAAACATAGCTGTAGATACATTTTACTGTAATATTGATCGATTTGAGGCTATTTTTGTATCCTACATAATTGCACTAGTTATTCGTTTACGAAACAGTTAATTGTGCATGTGTAAATTAAATGTTTAAAAAAAAAACATTCATCGATGAATCGAGTTTGGTAAAAATACGTTGAAAAAACTTGCTAATTATTATTTTTATTTTTGGATAATTTATATAGCGCTATTTTTGTTAAAATCACCTCAGGGGCGCTCGTCTTGCGGCCACAGAGCGCGTGGGCGGTTGGTATTCTGGTTCCTCGTCTCCAATTATGATATATAGGAGCAAGAAGATTAAGAAAGGGTCTCTGAGATGGTTTGGTCACGTAGAACGAATGGACGACGAGAGAATGGTAAAACAAGTATATATGGCAAAAATGAACGGCAACGTTAGACGAGGACGACCAAGGAAGACGTGGCATGATCAGATAAACCAAAATCTTAAGTCTGGTCATGTCAAAAGAAGACAGAACCGAGGGGCATGTATGACAAGATGTATGAATGTGGAAGAGGCTAGGATTGTATGCCAGGATAGACGTGTGTGGCGGTCCATTCTCTCTGCCTACCCCTACGGGGAAATGGCGTGATGGTAGTAGTAGCAGCACGTCTTGCAGCTACAGAGCGTGAATATTATACAGTGTAAGGATAATTTATATAAAACTAAATATTATCTTAAGTGTGGGTACATTAAAAAATATTTGTATCTTTTTCAACTTATTTTTAAATGTACGTACACTTAGATAATATTTAGTTTTATATAAATTATCCTTACACTGTTTAGTATTCACCAGTCTGAAGATGCCCATTAGAGGGTGAAAGCGCTAATTGGTCAAAATGAATAAGTGGAAGTGTACCAAGTATTTTTAAATGAATAAATTATATGTAAATATAAGTTATTACATCATTACAATGGAATTCCATCAAGAATTGTCGATAAATAATTTAAATAAAAAAAATAATAAAAAAGTTTATTTTAGTTTTAAAGCTGATTTAATATAATTATGTTGATTTATATGTCAAACGTTGTATTTAAAAAAAAATTACATGCTAGATACGAATGATTTTTCGTGTGTCAATATAAATCACTCCTTAGACGTTACTTCAAAGTTATGTTGTCACTTTTGCCGACAACTGTCAGTCTAATCAAGCTATATTTTAAGGACTATGGAGCGTTTTACCAGCATAGCGACTGTGTTAATAATGCGACCTTTTAACACGGAGCCTCCGATACTAGTTCACGCCTCGGGCAATAGGTATCATCTGCGATACCGTAGGTTCGCATTATGTTCGTCGTAGAGTGTACAATATACGTAGAATCAACGAGGGCATTTGTGCTAGCTAGTGCTAGGTGGAACCGGTTTGGAGTTTATGGAACCCAAATCAAAGAGTAAAAACTGATCCCTGAAGAAATGGCCAGTAAATTTCCCAACTTCGTCTTACTTTCCTATCCACACGATATTTATGTTATTTTATTTTTATTTATTATTTACATACAATATTACATTTTAGTTATTTTAAGACATTTTAAAAAATTTTTTTTTTTTTACAGGACTCACCAAGCCGATGAATATGGCTTGTCGGTAAAGATCCTTTACAATTAATCATATGATAGTCCTACATAACTAACTAACTAACTAACCATCACGCCATTTCCCCGGAGGGGTAGGCAGAGAGGATAGAACGCCACACCACTCTGTCCTGGCACACTTCCTTTGCTTCCTTCACATTCATACATCTTCTCATGCACGCACGTCGATTATTCCGACTTTTCACATTTTTTTCACGGTTTTAAAATAATAATTACTACTAACTTAGATATAGGGAGCGAAAAACAGTACAAGTAATTGATGCTTTCAAAAAATAATTTAGAAGATGTAAAAAAAAAGCAAAAAATAAGTGAATGATAACGCAATTTTAAGATAAAAAAATAAATAAATGCAGAACCGGAGTACCAAAATTTTAAACAGAAGTGTGTACATATTTAATAGGCACAAAGCATTTTATTAAAAACATTATTTATTAACATATCCATATCTATATGTAAGTCTATATCTATATATCATCCTCATCCATATCCATACATATTTATACCCGTACATGCACACATACATATCCATACATACATATATACACATACATACATACATACATACATACATATGAACATACATATACACACATAACCATCCATGAGAATATTACTAAGTTATAAATTCTATTTTATATATATCTATATTTACAAATTTTCCATTATTTTATATATATCTATATTTACAAATTTTCCATTTTTTTAAATATATAATCTCCTGATCGAATAGCCAGTCTATTATTTTGCCCTCGTCACTTTTGGTAGTGCCATTTCTCAGATTGTTTGGTAACGAATTGAACATAACTGGAACTACATATTTTAAAGTTCTTGTCCCATATTTGTTTCTTGTCTTTGGAATCACTAAACCTTCATTCTGTGTGAATCTTGTGTTATGACCATGTTCCAATAAATTTTTGAATTCATCACTTTTTCTTTGTTCCAAAATGATACAGAGCCACAGAATTCCTCGAACCGGCAGCGCCATAATAGATTTATATAGTACACATTTGTTACTCCTTATTTTGTCAATATCATTAGAGACTATTTTTTTAACGATGAAACACTGTAAACTCTGTATCATTTTTATGTTTGTGATTGTTGAGTGACCCCATGCTTTGATACCATATCTTAGAATAGCCTCCACCAAGGAAAAATAAATAATTCTGAGTGTACTTTTAGGCAGAATAAACGATAACTTATAAAAAGTACTAACTGGAGTCCGCAATCGATCACAAAGGTAAGATATTTGACAATTCCATTTAAAATTGACATCTATATATATTCCTAGATCTAATGGACCAGCGAAGTTTCCATATTATAAAGTAATTATATGTAAGGTTATTAATTAAAGTACAAAAAAGAGAAGGAAAAAAAACATAAAATAGAAATTGTTTAAAAATTAAAATTAAAGTAAAAACATGAAGAAAATTTGTAAAAGTAATTAAAAGTAAAGAGTTAAAATAAAGAATGAAAAGCATGCTCAGATTTAAAAATAAAATAAAATAATATTTTTTTAAAAAGGATTTATTTTTAATTTAGGATATTTTTTTTTTAATGTACATATTATTACATGTTACTATATTATTACCATACCTTTATGTAAATATTGTTCTATCCTAAAACGAGTTTGTTGTAACTCCTGGGAGTACAAAAAAATAAAATAATTTAACATTTTTTTTATTTTTTATATGCTCTGTATATCTTTTCTCAAAAATGTTTTTTATACGAGTAGTATTTATTTAATAACTATTATCAAAGTTATCTCTTCTTATTATCATGGCATTACGTCACCCATCCACGTAACCGGCAGATGCATGCGTGCAGTATGAAGTGAGTTTAATGTGATATTGGCTCGTGCCGGTGATATTATGCAAATAATGAGGTAAAAATTAAATTTCACCCCAATTTTGACGTAAGAAATCGCCATTTATTTTTTACGGATCCTAATTATACATATTTAACACAGTCCTTCCGGGTCCTATTAGGAAATTAAATTACTTTGCCAACTTATATTGGGATATATGCTTCAAATTGCTCAACTGTTTGCCCTCTTCTTGAATATGCCTCAGTGGTCTGGTCTCCATTCTATGTCAATCGCATAAATCACATTGAATCAGTCCAACATCGCTTGCTTCGAAAAATAGCGTGGATGCTTGGACTAGAGAGAGATAATTATTCTTATGCTGAAATAGAGTCAATGTTAAATATTTCTAGTCTACAAAAACGTAGAACTAATATTGACTCCATAGATATGTTCGGCATACTAAATGGTATAATCGATGTTCCATCATTACTGGGACAAGTAAAATTCAATATTCCGACTCGTAGATTGAGAAACAATGAAGTACTGTTCATCGATCAGCATAGAACAAACTATGGCCTAAATTCTCCAATGACCCGCCTTTGTCGTATTGTTAACTCAAGACAGGATCTGGACTTTTTTGGTTTAAGTTTACAACGATTTAAACGAGCACTAAATAAATAGTCCAGATCTTGTCTCGATGTCCCTTATGTTTGTCAATGCTTCTTTCTTTTTTCTTTAAATGTTTTAAACTATTCTTTTATTGTAATATTTAAACCTTATAAATTGTATACATAGATAATGTCCGTTAATAAATAAATAATAATAATAATAATAAATTCCCAAACAAAACAAATTTGTTAATCTTAATGACTCCCGAGGGGGTGAAATCCAGTCTTTTGTCTATAAACATTTGGACAAACTCAAATATTGTAATAAAACCAACTGGTCCAAGAAGTTCTGTACTTTAGAGGCAGACGGATGCAAATTCAGAATTTGATTTTCGTATCCAGTTTATGATCATGTCCATTGATTTGGAAGAAATGAAGTCGTATAATGAAAGAACCAATGTAATAAGATACCGAAAATATAAATTAATGCTATAAATTATTATAAATCACTTAGATAAAGTGGATTCTTTGACTCCTGTTGATCATTTGACGTTTGGATTTGCATCTGTCTGCCTCTGGGGTAAAGAGTTTAAAAATTGGAAAATTGGTTTCAGGCGTTGCCTAGTATGTGAAATAATTCAGGCAGATGAATCTCTTCACAACAATAAAGGTTTCAGCTCTTTAACTTCACTAAAATCAACAAATTGAAGAATTGAAGAAATATGGATGTTCTAACATAGGCAAAACGGTGAATGTTACAGTGTGTAAAGTGGTCACTTAACCCACCCAATGACAGATCATAGCCCTGTAAACGCCTAGACTCCCATATTCCCTTCTTAAAGGTATTCTCCATCCCTGTTTAATTTTTTTAAGTAGTTTGTTAAAAAAATTGTTCACAGATAATATGGAAATATCACGTACTACGATTACCGATAAAAATATATGAAATTGATTTAGAATAATTAATTGTATTTACAAAATCAATATGGATATTGTAGAGAAATGTTTTCATACATAAATGTAAAAAAGAAATTCAATAAAGATATGTTAGTAGAAAAACGCGACGTGTTTGGCCTTGGTTGTTGTGACGTCAAGATCCATGAAATTGTTCTACACACATTTCATTGGCAGGAACAAATAAAAACGAATCGAGACGTATTAGGGGCGTGGCCAATGGAATGTCCGTTTTTGCGGGAATTCAAAATTACAAATTTAAAAGTATCTTATACCCGTATGCAGAGACAAAACTTAAGGTGAGGAAAGTACATTCTAATTTCAAAAGCAGAGAATAACCCGAAGGTGAAGATAATAGAATGTACTTTCCTCACCTTAAGGTTTGTCTCTGCATACGGGTATTAGTATGCTACTAATAATTAGCAATTTCTTTTTTCTACTTTTCATTACGATTTCCATAAAAAAATTAGACGGTCAAGGGAATATTATGAAGTGGCTTGACTAAACTAGTTTCCTTTAAATCCGTGGTTTCCAACCTGGGAGGCGCGGACTAATGCCATCCCTTTGTTGACCATGGAGTTGAAACAGTGTTTGATTTATTTAGTTTTTTATTGCTTACTTCTTGGCATGAACACTTGATTAATTTACTACTATACTCTATTTTTTATAAATTTATTGATATTGTTTTAACTTTGCTGGAATTCCTCTCATCCATGCGCTTTGTAGCTGCACGATGATTGGTAATCTAGCTTTAATATATCAACTTTAAAATACCTTAATTTTGTAAACGGGGTCTAGAATTCCAATCGTCTATGCGCTTAGTAGCAGCAAGGCGTGTTGTAATCTTACTCCTTTTTACTATTCATATTATTATTATTTTGTAATACACTAAATTTATTTGTCAATTTTTAAAATGTGTAAATGGGAGCTAAATTTCTAACTGTCTATGCGCTCTGTAGCTGCAAGACGTCCTGTAATCTAGCTCTTATCTGTTATAATTTTTGATTGATCTTAATTGAAAACGAGGAACTAGAATCCCAACCGTCCATGCGCTCTGTAGCTGCAAGCCGTACTGGGATATTTATTAATTGTACAGCGCCCTTGAGGTGATTTTCACAAAAATGGCGCTTTATAAATTATCCAACTATATATGTATATATATATATATATAAATAGATTTTTTTCCGCAAGGTCCCATAGGTATCTTGGAGCCATTACATGGAGGGATTGGAATACTGTCTAACAACAAGGCTTATATTTTATTATCTCTGGACTTTTTTTACGTATTAATTATTGATGACAAAATAGTTCGAACACTCTTATCATTCTCGCATTGATGTGACGTTTTGGAGTCCGCGAGGCGGGTGTGATGATTATTTTTTATTTAAATCTTAAAGTAGGGCACACATATCATACATATTGTTATGTGTGTTCTAATAATAACATTGCAAATATATTTAATTTATAAATTGTTTATCACATATGTCTTGACCATTATTTTAAATTTTGATATGTTTTTTTCTTCATAAATATTTTTTTCCATTTCGTAATACTTTTTAATTGCTTTAAATATAATTGAATTTTGTGACTTTGCCTTTTTCCTAAATGGAAGTCTAATTTTGTTCTTTTCTCTAGTATTGTGATCGTGTTCATGCTGGTTCCGATCAATTTTTTTCCAAAATTCTGTTTTTTTATTAGAGTTTATAATTTTATGAACAAATATCATTGTATTGTAAAATATTCTTGGTTTATATGTTAATAATTTCATTTCATTTACCATCGACTTTACCCTCGTGTATCTGTTTTTTTTCAAAATGATTCTAAAGGCTTTATTTTGTAATACAGTTAGTTTATCTATGTTTTCTTTGTTTGATAAAAATAAAATGCTACTACAGTAGTTAACGTGTGGTTCAATAATTGCTTTGTAAATAGTTTTGCAGGAGTCCTTATCAATAAATCTTCTGATCCTTCCCAAAATTGATATTTTTTTTGCAATCTTATTTATTACCATCTTAGCGTTTTGGTGAAATGTAAGTTTTGAATCCAACATTACACCTAAATATTTAATTTCAGTGACTTCATTAAGTTTTTCATTTTCTATTACAATTGATGGTGTAATTTCTATTCTTTTGTTTCCTATATTCATATATTTAGTTTTGTGAACATTTAATTTTAATTTATTAATTTTTAGCCACAGTGATACACTATTAAGATCATGATTTAGTCTGTCCATAATTGTTTTATAATTTTCTCCCGATATATATATTAAGGCATCGTCTGCAAAGAGTCTTATTTTTGAATATTTTAATGTTTGTCATCGTAATAGGCGGGTCCGGTCGGAAGACGGAGACTGCATCTGTCGAGAGAAATTTAAGAACCGATTAAGTCGTCGGGCAGAGGCGTGAAAGTGTCACGCGAATGATCAATACCCCCACCGCTTATTTTACGTAATGCAGATATTTCAAAAGAGATGGAAAACTCTCTGGAGAAATAAATATAAAAGACTAGGAGACTAGGTGGGAAAATTGATTCCAGAATTTGACCGACTTGGAGTTGAACGCAGCTATGCAGAAAGCAGCCAGTCCACAATTTTGAAAAAATGCGATATTGGTGTTATCGAGTGCGGTAAGGTCAATTCTATGTTCTGCTAAAAACAGCCAGAGCGCGTTTATACAAAAAAAAAACTTTAATAATCACCTTCTGAAAATAGTGTCGATCACAAAAACAGGAAAAGTACATAATTTTTCTTAAATAAAAAAGTTAAAATTAAATTTATATCTTTATATAATCACTTTGTAAAGCGCCATTGAGGTATTATAACCTGAAAATGGCGCTATATAAGTTATCCATAATAATAATAATAATTTCTTAATTTGCAGAAAACACCCACAACACTACAAAAATCTTACGGTATTTTAAGTCATTAAAACTGGTCAAATACATAATTAGATTCTAGTTTGTAATATAAAAAAAAAACTAGTATATTCATTGTTTGTTTATCATTTTGGTCGGAAACATTCGAACTGTCGTGTAGATTTAAAGAGCTGAAACCTTTTCATAAAAGTGCTATTATCTCAGTTTCATTTTTCTAGGGCTGGCTGCTTTCTGCATAACTGCGTTCAGTTTGTCCACCATGCAAAAGATCTCGGGTTCGATTCCCGACATGGTTGATATGAAATATTTATTTAAAATAGTACAATGATTAATTATTAAAGTAATTCTAAAGGAACCCTCAAAATTTAATACAGAAAGTCTATATAAAATATTTAAGGTTCATACAGTACACTCTTTATAAAATAAATTATATTATTCAAATTTATAAAGAAAAAATAAAAGAATTTGAGATAAATAAGTCACTCAGATACCAACATAATATTAAAATTCCTAAATTCCACACAAGTCATGGTCAAAATAGCTTTGTCTTCAAAGGTGTAAAACATTATAATAATCTTCCCAATGAACTAAAAACTGTTAAAAATAATATGTCAGAAAATAAAGTTAATTTAAAGAAAAAAATTTAACACGTGTAAAAACAACATTAAATTTTAATTAGTATGAATGTATTATTGTTTTTTTCTTTATATATCCAATGTTTTTATTTTTAAAACCCACTTGTTCTCTAAATCATTTGAATAAATTCTTAGTATGTGGTGACAAAGTACATTTTATTTCTTAACAAATTACAACAGGGATGGAGAATACCTTAAATAAGGGAATATGGATATCTAGGAATTTACAGGGCTTGTGACCTGTCATTGGCTGGTTTAAGTGGCCACTTTACACAATGTGTAACATCCACCATTTTGCCTATGATTGAACATCTATATTTCTTCAATTCTTCCATTTGTTGATTTTAGTGAAGTTAAAGAGCTGAAACCTTTTAGTAAATTATTTTTCTTTTTTTTTAAGTAAATTATTTTTCTTAAATTAAAAAGTTAAAATTTAAGTTATATCTTTAAATAATCACTTTGTATTGAGGTATTATATTACGAAAATGGGTCTTTATAAGATATAAGGATATTATTTTGTGAAAGAGTATTAGACCAGCCAAAACCGTTCTGCATTCTAAACTGAAAATGTGCAAGTATTCTAGAGGGTAAAAATAGTAGTTGCTACCCCGCGGTATTATAGTATATTTTACATCAGTAGGCAGAAATTGTACAAAATTGTACAAATAGTATCTTAAGTTGAATACGGTAATTTAATAATGATGTAGAGTAGACCTGTAGCAGTGAGTTCTGGGGCCGATGCAACCCTCGCGCCAACGAATGTGTAAACACTTTACGGGTTCGAATTTCAAGCAGATGCACCATTTTACCCGGCGTCAGGGGTTCGTAGCCTAAGAGTTTTTGATGTTGAATGTGAAAACAACTTATGAATAACTTATGATAATAATTATAGATAACTTATATAGCGCCATTTTCGTAATATAATACCTCAAGGTAATATAATATAAAGATATAAATTTAATTTTAACTTTTTAATTTAAGAAATATAACAATATGCGAGTTTGTCCAAATGTTCGTAGACAAAAGACTGGATTTCAGCTCTTTAACTTCACTTAAATCAACAGATGGAAGAATTGAAGAAATATAAACTTTAACTTTTCTTTATATTTAAAAATGTTTTTCCTTTTTTTGTTTTTTTCATATTTATGTATTTATTTCGTTAATATTGTTGGTTGCTTATGTGTATTTACCTACTAGTTACTATTGTTATAGTTATGCAATTTTATAATTTTTTGTTATGTTTTTATATATGTTTTTTTTTTTCATATTTATGTTCAATGTATGTTAAAGGCAATTTATGCCGTTTATGTAAAATAAATAAATAAATATAGATGTTCAAACATAGGCAAAATGGTGAATGTTACACAGCGTGTAAAGTGGCCACTTAAACCGGCCAATGACAGGTCATAAGCACTGTAAATGCCTAGACATCCATATTCCCTTATTTAAAGTATTCTCCATCCCTGTTGTAATTTGTTAATCTTAATGGCTCCCGAGAGGGTGAAATCCAGTCTTTTGTCTACGAACATTTGGACAAACTCAAATATTGTAATAAAACCAACTGGTCCAAGAAGAAGTTTAAAAATTGGAAAATTGTTTTCAGGCGTTGCCTAGTATGTGAAATAATTCAGTCAGATGAATCTCTTCGCAACAATAAAGGTTTCAGCTCTTTAACTTCACTTAAATCAACAAATGGAAGAATTGAAGAAATATAGATGCTCAAACATAGGCAAAATGGTGAATGTTACACAGTGTGTAAAGTGGCCACTTAAACCAGCCAATGACAGGTCATAAGCCCTGTAAATGCCTAGACATCCATATTCCCTTATTTAAGGTATTCTTCATCCCTGTTGTTATTTGTTAAGAAATATAATGTACTTAGTCACCACATGCTAAGAATTTATTAAAATGATTTAGAGAACAAGTGGGTTTTAAGTTTCTTCCAAAACATCACTTCACTTTCACAGCCTCGGACCTTTGCTGGGAGGGCATTCCATGCCGTAGGGCCTGCGACCGCAAATGCGCGTTCGCCAAATTTAGTGCGCTGTTTGCGTAGAGGTATAATAACTTTTCCTTTCGACGTTGATGTAGCTGATCTAAGCGTAAGACGTCTTATATAATTTATATAGCACCATTTTTGAGAAAATCACCTAAAGGGCGCTGTACAATAAATAAATATCCCACGTCTTGCACCTACATAAGGGGGACGGTTGGGATTATAGTTCCTCGTCTCCAATTATGATATATAACAATTATGATATATAGGAGCTAGATAGCAGCACGTCTTGCAGCTACAGAGCGCGTGGACAGTAATAAATCTAGCCCATATTTACATTTTTTATTATTTGAAAATAAAGTTTAGGTAGGTAGGAAGAAATTGCCTTTAAGCAATATGCCCGCCCTTATATGTATATATATATTGTATATGTATATAAAGTGTTAAATAAATAAGTTTAAAGATTAAGTGATATTTTAAAAAACGAATTAAAAAACAAATTTATAAAAACAGAAGTTGGATTACAAGTCTTGCAGCTACTGAGCGCATGGACGGTTGAAATTTCGGACCATATTTACTAAATTTAGATATTTAAAAGTTGACAACATTTACATGATATGATTTATATAGTATGATAGCAAACATCACAAAAAGTCTTGCAGCTACAAAGCGCATTGACGAGTGGAATTTCAGCAACATAAGAATGATTTTAAAAAGTTTAAAATAAAAAATAAACAGAATAATAATAATACATTGAGCAAAAAATAAATTATGATGATAATAATAAATTTGGCTGATTTATATGGCGCCATTTTTGTGAAAAATCACCACAAGGGCGCTTTACTATTGCATACGTACACTTACATTCTAACTAACCTAAAGTGACATATATTTTCAGATTTAAAATTGAGGGTATGATAAACTTAAGAAGTGTGATTTTAGTTGGGATCTGAACTGACTGAGACTGTCGACGATTCGTAAGTTTCAAGCCAATTGGTTCCAGGCAGAGGAGCCGGCAACGGCAAAAGCACGATCTCCGAATCTAGCGCCATTTTCGAAATACGATACCCCAAGGGCGCTTATATACCGAATTACGTATTGAACACCCACATATAATTCGATAACCATATTTGCCGCAACAAATCGGTTTCTTGGAACAGGCATTTGCCCATATAGGAACCGATTGCGACATTAGGCATACTAATATGTCTGGCTTGCCGACCCTTCACATACTGAGCCTACTCCCAGTACAAGAAAAAATTATCAGAGAGTTATTTGTGCCATTTTGTTAAATATGAAATGTATGTATAAATAAATAAATATTATTTAAGTTACGAATTGAGTTGTATTAACTCCTGGGAATATTATTCATATATATTATACTTTGTTAGATGATTTATAAATAATAAAAAAAATAATAAAAAAATACGAATTTGTAATTTTAAAAATATATATAATTCTGAATATTTGGCTATGTACATAAAGTAAATACAGCAACAAGCGAATTAATATTTAAATTAATTTAAACATTAACTTGGTAATTACTAAAATTAAGACAGGCGTGGTAGGTTGCGGACCCACGTATTAGAGGTAAGAGGTTCTAACCATGCTCTGCCACAACTCGATTTTAATTTTCTAGCAGTTATTTACGACCTTTAAAAAACGGTCTCAAATTGAAATATTTCGATAAATAATAAGAACTCAAATAATTAGTAATTTAAAAACGTCTAACAATATATACTAATATCACGATTTGCTTTTTCGCGTGCGGGTAAGAGATTAAAAAATAAGTTTCTACGTGCACTGGTTGCATACCCCTGACAAGGTCCCCCTATACGAAATCACATCCTGGGACAGGTAGCCGTCCGCCGTGATGGGGTGACAGTGATTTCAGCATAAAAACGGGAATTTACAAAAAAAAATGCATTGGGGTGGCCAGGTGTACATTATAATGAGAACCATATTTTGCATTTAATTTTGAATGAGCGCTTATCCCCTTGATCTGTGGAGAGTATTCGTCTGACTGAAATATAAATTAAAGTGTATTTTATACATAATATCGGAAGAGTAAAAAAAAAACTAGGATGATTCCTCCTATACTGAATTTTAATTTGCTGTCAAAAATGAAGTACAAATATTTCCAGAATCCTAAATTTTCATAACAATTTTGTGTCTGAAATAGCTAAATATTTTTTCACTCTTAACAGTTGTTAGGAGTGAAAATGCTAGAGCCTTAATTACAAAAAATAATTGAAATTAAATATATATCTGTATTTAACAAACTTTTTGTCTATTTTAATATTTTATTTAGTTTAGTTAACTCAACACAGGACTTCATTTCCATGGAGTTGGGACTTGTGTCTCAATTAATGATAACAACAAACCATCACGCCGGTTCCCCGTGAAGGCAGGCAGAGAGGATAGAACGCCACATCACTCTATCTTTGCATACAGCTCTCGCTTCGTCTACATTCATACATCTTCTCATGCACGCGCGCCGATTATTCCGACTCTCGACATGTCCATCTTCAAGTATTTGTTGAATTTGGTCATGCCATGTCTTTCTCGGTCTTCCTCTATTTCCACATCCATCAACATTCGCATTGTAAATATTCTTAGCCGTTCTTTGGCTGTCCATTCGTTCTACATGGCCAAACCGGCGCAGAGCTCCTTTATTGATTTTGTCGATAATGCTTGTCTCAGCCTTACATAATGCACGGATCTCAACATTTGTGCATCTATCGTACATAGTTTTACCACACATTCGCCTGAGAGATCGCATTTCGACAGCATTAAGCCTACTTTCATCCCTGTTTTTCCAAGTCCATCCTTCGCTCCCATACATCAGGGTCGGGAAGAGGACTCCGTTGTAAACTGCTAATTTTTGCCTCTTGTGACATAATAATTATAATATTAATTACAAATATTCCAATATCAGAGTCAATGAACGTTTAGATCTTTATAATAATATTATTTAGAATTCGCTTATCATTTAATACTTATCTGAAGACCATAATTTTGATAAAGATACGTTTGAAATGCCAGTTAATATTATGATAAATAATTAATTATAGTCCTTAAAATATAACTTGATTAGAATGACATTAGTCAGCAAAAGTGACGACAAAACATTGTAGTAACTTCTAGGGAGTTATTTATATTGACACACGAAAAATCATTCGTATCTGGCAATTTATTTTTTTAATTCAATGCTACACATAAATATATAAAATCAGCTTCAAAACTAAAATAAACCTAATTATTGACGACGTTACAAGGTTACATCATTTTGCAAAAACGTTAGAGATGGACAAATTGATCAATGTAAATTGATCGAATAAAACAATAATTCATTTGATGTTGTTCATGAAAAAAGTATAAATGTCTTATTTTTTGGTGAATAATTGTGTTAAACACACCTATAATAGGCTTGTTTTTATATAAATTTTCGGAAACAGAGTCTCAAATTTGCATGAAAAAACTGATCAAATCGATTCGATCAGTGATCAGTAATTTCCCATCGCTAGTGACATTAGTTTGACAGCTGTTATTTTAATCAAGCTTTATTTTAAGGACTATAGATAATTTAGAAAAATATGTTTATTTGGAATAACAGACTTAGGAGTGAGCTCTTCGTATAAAAAATGCACTTCTCTGATCACCTTTAAAAAACGCCTAAAACATAAATACGAGGAAGTTAAGCGCTACGGAAAAATTGGATGTAAAAAATGTTTCCTTGCACGCGGTAAAAATTAGAGCATTTCGTCAGGATCGTAGAACAACGGATGTGCGAAAAATGCAACATTGTCTTTTTTTTAATACAAGGTGGAAAGTGGCCAATTAAACCAGCCAATGACAGGCCATAGGCCCTGTATGCCAAGACATGCATAGTACCTTCTCAAAAAAGATTTCACCCTCTGTTGCAACAAATTTAGATATAAATAATTTGTGTCCAAACGTTGCAAACGTTAAAAACATTCTTAAATATTTCACGTACACCTTTCCAGGAATCGAACCCGGGACCTCGAGAATGGTAGGCGAACGCGCCAGCCACCACGCAACGAGGCGGACCCATCTCCGATCGATTTCCTTATTCGGACTTCTACACGAGAGCGGCGATCGAGTCGAAAACACTAATTCAGGGTTTTGGTTCTATTTCACACACAGAACTGTATAATTCATCCGTCCTTCCACAGAATAAAACAATGAAATACGCATGTATGAAATAACAATACCAAAAATAATTACAATAAATATATAAAATGGGAGCTAGGCTCCATACCGTCTATGCGCTCTGTAGCAGCAAGACATGATGTAATCTAGCTCCTATCTGTTATTGAATTAAATTATAATTTTAATCGAGGAACTTAAATCCCAACCGTCAATACGCTATGTAGCTGCAAGACGTGTTATTGTGATTTTCACAAAAAATGGCGCTATACACATTATCTACAATAATAGTAGCTCCTTCAATAGGTAAATATTATCAACTATTAAATATCTAAATTTAATAAATGGGGTCTAGAATTCTAACCGTTCATGCGCTCAGTAGCTGCAAGACTTGTTGTAATCTAACTTCTATTTTAATAAATTTGTTTTTTATTTAGTTTTTTAAAATATCACTTAAACCCTAAACTTAATTGACACAGAAAACAAAAATAAAAAATGCAAATAGGGAGATTACTTAATGTCCATGCGCTCTGGAGCTGCAAGCCGTGCTGAGATATTTGTTTATTGTACAGCGCCCTTGAGATGATTTTCACAAAAATGGCGCTATATAAATTATCCAAATATATATATACTTAAATTAAAAAATATAATTATAAATTATCGCACGTGTAAGCTATCAGTAAAACACATATCATAGGACAGATTAATCAACTTTACGGTTACGACAAATATTTTCTCCACCGTAGATAAGCTTGTTATCTATTATGCATATTTATTTATTTTTGTTCAATCACCACATAATATATAAATAATTAATCAAATACCTATATTACATTAATTCATAATTTAAATCAGGGCTGTCAAAAACGCGGCACGCGACATGTTTATGATCTACCGCAAATACCAAAATTTTCCTTTTACAAAATGTATGCCGTAGGGCATTATTTCGTAGAACAAAGACGCATGTGATTTTTTTCAACTTTACGTGAGAGTGATTTAATTTATATTTTGAGAAGGCGTGTCTCAACTTGAGTACAAAAGTATACCATTCGTTTTTTTCATTTTTCAATAGACCATTTTGAAAATTTTACAAAAGACATTATTTCTGTTTTTTAAGTCAAATAAGTAAAATCAGTGGGTGGAGATTGGCACTAAAAAGATGCTGAAAATACTATTTAATAACGGAAAAAATAATCATTCTTGCTAGCACTGGCGGCTCCTGACCGAAAACATTGGCAGTGCATTTTTTTACATTTTGTTAACTTGAATATTATTAAGTTAAATGATATTATAATAATATGATAGGTCTGAAGTGATAAACGAGAAATAATATGACAGCCCGCGCATCGGAACTAGAAACGCTAAATGCGCCCAACATAATACGCACGTTATAGTCAACTAAATTCGTACTAATATCATGTCATTACGCATGTTCAAAGTGACATTTCAAACAAACTTCAAATTTGCGCATGCGTTGGCAATGCCCGAAATATATATATTATCTTCTCCCTCTAACGCACAATTCATCGGTATGAAGCATTGTCTGTCTTGCTCAAATGACGATTTTAGGAGATATAATATAGTTCTTTAAAATTCAGGGTAAAAGATTGTGCAAAACAGAATATGCACTGGGACGATTGCGCATGCGTGGACAAGATGAGAAAATCGTCCGCTAGAGTCGATTTCGCTAGATCTTTTGGCGCTAGTATTCAATAATATGATGTTTACGAGTATAATATTGCAGCGAATCCCTGTTTCTTTGAACCTAACTAATTACATATTTTTACTATCAATGAAATTACTTATTTATTTTCACATATTTTTACTTGGCAGTGCACTGCACTTATGCACATACTAAGGAACCGCCTCTGCTTACTAGTAAAACTGGTCAAATACGTAATTAGATACGTGTTTGAAATACAAAAAAAACTAATGTATTGATTATTTATCATTTATCAAAGTCAAAAACATTCAAACCGTTGTGTAGATTTGATTATTTACTGTTTTCACAAATGTGCTATTATCTCAGTTTCACTTTTCTATGGCTGGCTGCTATCTGCATAACTACGTTCAATCATACATCACTAACTCAGTGGAGAATGCTAAGTTTGCGGTGTCAGTAGTATAATTGAAATCTGTTTTTGCAAGATTTAGAAACGGTTTTGAATTACGCTATTATTTATGTAGGTAGGTTTTCATGTATAGTTTACTTTGGCATCAATAACTAATTTTCCGTTTTTGGTGGAGATTTCTAAATTTTCTTCTAATAATACATCCATATTTTTTCAAACCTGTAAAAAAAAGTCTTCATATAACTTTTTCAATATCAAATATAGACGAAAATCAATGCGGCATTTTGCGCATATCTGTCGTTGTTCTACGATCCCGACGATTCTATTTTTATGGCATCCCAAATAAATGAAATATTTATTCATATGGCAACAAGTGTTCTGTCACTAATATTAGGGGAATTCCCGAGCTGCGTATGTTTTTCCAAACTAACGAATCTTGGCTTAAAAATGGGGTCGATGATGGACAGGATCTATATTTGTGAAAGTGCGTATTTAACTATGAATGTTATAAAACCTAAATATAGGTCTTCACTGTCAGATGAATCACTTACACATTTATTTATTTATTTACCTTTTTGTCCATAATGTTAATTGTACATTGGCGGGCGTCTGGCAACAACTAATATTCATGTTGATATTGACAGAATTGTAAAAAAATAAAAATAATGAAGAACTAATAAAATTTATCTTTATATATATATGTATATTATTCTTCTGTAAGTGTGATGTCAATGAACTCCTCGTAAACGGATTAAACTATTTACGTGCGGTTTTCAGCGAAATGTAATCTTTGCACTGCGCGTGTTCGTAGATATTAAAAACTTCAATATAATTTGCAAAAAAAAGTTAGAAGTATAAATGTAATATTTATCGACCCACCAGAGTTGCATTCGATGAGAATGCATATATACAAAAAATGGAAGGGTGTTTTTTGTGCATAAAAAAATATTGTTTTTGACTGATCCTAATCAGATTCTTCCCTAAAATTTCTACCCATTTATCTCTTTTTACTGGATTTTAGCTAATACTAAAATAATATTAACCGACATACAATAAATTTTTGAAAAACGTATTCCTACACAAAGTGATCTCCTGTTGATGAGAAGAGCAGAGTTTTACATTTGCAAAAATAATTCTGTATTCGAAAATAATTATTTAAAATTATGGAATTCAATCATAAAAAATTACCTAGGTACCTAGTTAAATTCAATATTTGAATATTAATATTTTTTAGCAGTCAAGCCAACGTTCAGGCAGGACAACGTCTGTCCGCTTGTTATATTATAAAAACAACATTCCCGTATTATTATTTTTTCTTCAAAAAGTTTTTTGTTTCAGTTTTGTTCCTCTGATCTATTTAGTTATTTGGATTGGCCCGGGATCGTATCTGGTTTGGACAGCCCTGATTTAAATATTATTTATTGCAAAGCATAATCGATGACTAATTCGCACGCAGATAGGACTATCAATCTCGTGGTGCTATGACTGCATGACCTTACGGCGAGATAAGATACGGTTTAAAAGATAATCACTATCATAAAAACTTCGCGAGGGGTTCAATTTCAAATCGAACCCGGGACCTCCAGCGGGGTAGGCAATCAAGCCAACCGCTACGTCACAAGGCGGACGAATTTTTTAATGCATTTTTCATATCACATGTAAAAGGTACAAAGAGCCGTTTATTTTAATAAAATAAAGTAAAATCTTAATTTATTGCAACAGAGAGGGACCGCATTTTTGAGTGAAGTTGAAGTCTAGACATTTACAGGGTTTATGATATGTCATTAGATGGTTTAACTGAAGCCTTGTTTCCCCTAACATTAACCATTCTTCCTATGTTTATAAACTATCCGGTATAAGTATAAACTTGAAAAAGATTTCCAGGCATTACCTGTTAGGTGAAATAAATCAGTCAGGTGAATCTCGCCCGCATCAATAAAGGTTTCAACTCTTACTTTACAAAAGATCATTGATCGCATCAATAAAGGTTTCAACTCTTACTTTCGGCGGCCTCCGTGGTGTAGTGGTCAAGACGCTTGACTCACGCACGGAAGGTTCCGGGTTCGATTCCCGGTGAGAACACAAAAATTTAAAAATGTGATTTTTCTCAAGCCTGATTGTTCTGTAATGTAATTCACCACTGTAATTGGGCCTCCTGGCCTGTTGTGGTGCAAAAAAAAAAAAATGAAAATGAAAAAAAATGAAATGAAAAAAGTCTACAGATGGAAGATTTGAGGAAATGTGGATGTTTAAACATAGGCAGAATTATGAATTTTACAGTGTGTTAAGTAGCCACTTAAACAAGCCAACGACAGGGCATAAGCCCTATAAATGCCTAGACTTGCATATTCCCTTCTCTAAAATGTTCCCTCTGTTGTAATAAGTTATTTATATGTTTGTCAGTATAAAAAAGGAAATTTTGCCATAGATTTCATGAAATGTCATGAAAGAAAAATTGAAGTCAGTGATTTACATGGCTTTAGCTGGACAAAGTGATTACTTTACATAGTGTAACATTCTGCATTCTTCTTGTGTTTTAGCATCCATATTTCCCCAACTCTTACATAAATGTTTTAGTTTTAATATTCACATATGTTTCAAAGCAAAGAAGACCCGCAATTCTTAGTAACAAAAGTCTACGATGTATGCAAGAAAAGCGATTTGCTGATGAATGTTGATAAATCGAAAGTCGTTTTTGAAAGGGGTGAAAATATAACTAAATGTGAGATAAGCGTGAACGGAGATATTCTGAATCAGGTAGAAGAATTTGTGTATCTGGGAAGAATGTTTACTAGGGATGGAAAGGAGGGTGAGTGCCGGGAACAGGGTGAACGGTGCACTGAAAGGCGGCAAAACTAGCAGTTCACAATGGACTTCTAGTGCCAACTCTAATTTATGGGAGCGAAGTATGGAATTGGAAAAATAATTATGAAAGTGGGTTAAATGCTCTCGCAATGCGATCCCTCAGGCGAATGTGTGGTATAACGATGGATAATAGGTGCACAAATGTCGAGATCCGTGAACTGTGTAAAACTGAAACATGCATTATAGACAGAATCAAGAAAGGGATGCTGCGTTGGTTTTGACTTGAGAGCGAATGGACAGCGAAAGAACGGCTAAAAAGATCTACGATGCGAGTGTTGGTGGATGCAGAAAACGAGAAACACCGAGAAAGACATGGCAAAATCAAGTCTATAAAATACTTGAATAAGGATAAGTCAAGAGTAGGAATAATCGGCGTGCGTGCATGCATTGAAGATGTATGAATGTAGCGGAAGCGAGATCTGTATGCAAAGATAGTGTTGTGGCGCTCTATCCTCTGCCTACCGTTACGGAAAACGGCGTGATGGTTTGTTTGTTTTTTTATTATAGATAACTTATAAAACGCCATTTTCGTAATATACCTCAATGGCGCTTTACGAAGTGATTCTATAGATAAATAAACTTAATTGAAGCTTTTAAGTTTGTAATTTAATTTAAAGAATTCTTTTGTTATCACATGCTACGGATTTATTCAAATCACTAGGAGAACAAGTGGGTTTTAGGCTTCTTCCGAAACATGACAATATTTATTTTTATTTTTTTTATTATGGAAAAACAACAGTTGTTATATAAGAATACAAAATTTAAAAAAATAGTACATACATCCAGTTAAAGTTTTTCACAAATATAATGAGAGAACATGTTACACAGTAAAGAGAAAAATAATATATTATATAAGACATGAGAAAAAAAAAAGAGCTCTTAACAAGGTTAAGGGATGAGGAAATAGAGTGGAGGAGGGGGATTTTCATAAAATAGTTCACCAATTAAAAATTTTGATATTATAATAAAATAAACATAATTAAAGGAACATAAACTTATTACACACTGACAAATGTTTTATTTTACAGTGTTTCAAAAAGTTTTTTTTTGAAGTCACAAAATTTTGTATTGAAAATATCTAAATGGGGACAAAGTAAATTAAATTTGGAGCAGCTACGATAAATAAACGAGTTTTAAACATAATTTTTTTTGGGTAACAAATTCTTAAAAAAATGAACTTGTGTTGACTTTACGGGACAATTGATTGAAATACGCTCCGAGAGATATGGACTATCGATAAAATTGTTTAAAATTTTAAAGAGGAAAGACAGATTAGAAATGCTTCTACGTTTATTTTATTTTATTTTCTTTTATTCAGGAAACATACAGTACAGTTACAAAGTTTAATATTTTACACAATTGGACTTAATTCTAATGGACCAGTGAAGTTTCCATATTAAAAAGCAATTAAATCTAATGTTAATTATGAAAGTATAAAAAAGAGAAGGAAAAAGAAAACATAAATGAAAGTTGTTTAAAAATTTAAATTTAAGTGAAAAAAATATATTTTAAGGTTTGTAGTTTGTAGTGAGTATTTACAAATGGAAATAATATTAAAAATGAAGAAAACTTGTAAGAGTAATTAAGAATTAAGAATGGAAATAAAGAATGAAAAACATGCTCAGATGTAAAAATAAAATAAAATAGTAATAACATTTTTTTTAAAAAGGGAAGTTAAACTATGAAAGGAAGAAGAGTCTGTGAGTCTAATTTATATGTATGAATGTAGAGGTAGCGAGGTCTGTATGCAAAGATAGAGTGATATGGCGTTCTATTCTCTCTGCTTACCCTACGGGAAAACGGGGTGATGGTTTGTTTGTTTGTTTGTATTTCAACAGAGATTGGGAATGAAATAAATAAAAATAAACGTAAGCGATATATCACTTCATAATGTTAGTGTTCATATTATGACCGCAAGCGGATCGGATCATAAAAGTCAGCTACAGGACAGCTATAACTTTTCCAAAAACGGGGGAGACATTTTCGTGTAAGGGTAGAAAAGAAATATTACGTCGCTTTGTTTACTCGTGTATTACTATATAATATAACGTTATATAACTCGACCGTTGTAACACGCTGATCAAGCAAATAATAATTGCAGAAAAAGGTTTAATAAAGATTATCTTAAGAGTCCCAATCAGAACTAGCTCCCTCGGTATTTGAAAATCTTAATGTCAAATCTATAAAACAACTTTATGTAAAAGCTTTGTTACTACACGCGCGTAAACATTATTCTCTACCTTCCGTTACAAATACAAGAGTTACTAGATACTCCACCCTGATGCAGCAAAAAAATAAATACAACCTTCGGTCAAAGAGGATTGGCCTACTACTCGGTTTAAGTGTACAATCTACTTCCATTATCCATAAGGACAATTAGTAAGTTCTCACAATATAAAATTGCTATTAAGAAATGGATAGTGGAGGTGGGTTGCGCACGGATCTATGAGTGGATCAAGCCAAATAGGTAAAATGTATGCACTGTTTATGATTTTTTTTTAATTGGTCTGTGTAAATTTGTTATGTTTTTAATGAATATTTTTGTTTTTTATTGTTTATTATGTCAATTATAATTAGGTTAATTGGATTAATTACGTTTTTTTTTTATTGTTATTATTATGTTATCGGATATACAGATCTGGTAGCTTCTAAAAAGAATTTCAAGGCTTTTAAAAAGTTTTGTAATCATTTCAATCACTTTACAAAAATAAAATATATATATATTTTTAAAAGTAGAAAGACACAATGGTATATAGTAGACTTGGTGGGAGTGGAAGCGGGAGATATGTGTTTATAACTGAATTTGATTCAGTGATCGTTTGAAAGAAGACAACTTGTTATCAAAGAAATCAAGACTGGTATGTTTGTTGGCAGAGATGAGAATTCTGGGCATAGGGGAATGAAAACCATAGCTAGTTCTATGGTTATCGGTGTGAAAGAGTAGGGTTTGGCTGAGGTTTCAAGTTGGGATATTTAATATTATTGAGCTCAGTAGTTCAGGCGCATCAAAGAGTGAGTTGAGAATTTAAAATAGGACTAGAAGGTCGGACGATTCAAAGAAATTGCAAAGTGATCTCGATAATCTTGTAACATACTGTAATCGTAATCAGTTTTACGCAAATGTTGTTCAATATCGTTCGCTAAAAAAACGAATAAAATTTTATTTTGACTACAAAATCAACAATACTAGTCTCGTGAATAAAAGGGTTGAAGGATCTTGCCGTGATCATGGATGAGAAACTATCACCAACGGAACAACTATGGATGGCTTCAGCCAGACGACAGAATTTGATTCAGGATACGGCACTACCCGATGTAAGGAGTGCCGCTTTACCCACCGTTGAACTACTGGGAGTCTTCCTTCATTCTGACCTTTCTCTTGACGCTTAAATTAGTAGAACGATAAGTTCATGCTTTTACCAGCTGAGACAGCTACATCCACGTCGAAAGGAAAAATTATTATACCTCTACGAAAACAGCGCACTAAATTCGGCGGACGCGCATTTGCGGTCGCAGGCCCTAAGGCACGGAATGCTCTCCCGAAAGAGATGTTTCGGAAGAAACTTAAAACCCACTTGTTCTCTAAATCATTTGAATAAATTCTTTGCATGTGGTGACAAAGTACATTGTTTTTCTTAAATTAAAAATCAAAAAAGTTAAAACTTAATTTATATCTTTATATAATCACTTTGTAAAGCGCCCTTGAGGTATTATATTACGAAAATGGCGCTATATAAGTCATCCATTTCACATTCAGACATCTGTTAGCGAGGCTTACAGAAACGTGGGCTTTATCATACGCCACACAAAGTCGTTTAAAACTACAGTTTCTATTATTGATTTTTTTTCTGTCGTCTGGAATCCCCGATACCTTGCATACATAAATCAATTAGATCGAATCCAAAATAAATTCTTGAAAGTTCTCAACCGTAAAGCACGTGTGACGTTCGATTCGTACGATGACTCTTCCCCTTTCCATAATCTGACTTCTCTCACCAAACGAAGAACCGTTTCTGACATGTGCTTCTTCTTCGAGATCCTGAATATAATTGAAAGTATTTATCCCTTGGAAAACGTCAATATAAACTGCCACCAGATTTACCAGGCAAGTCCGACGTTTTACAATCCTGTACCATCTAATAACTTCGCTCAAAATTCCTTCAACCGTAGCTGCACAGAATATAACAACATTTGCTCCTCCCTTAATATATTTAGTTTTTTTTTTGTTTATTAGAACTACTTTAATTAAATATGTATCACGTTATTCTCCTGTCTCTATTCTTTATAAGCATTTTTATGGTAATCTCCTCTACAGAATTCCTCCTTTTTCTTATTTTATCCTAATCTTTTCTTACCCTTTCCATCCCTCCTAACGCTTTATGAACGAAATCATTATAGTCCTTAAAATAAAGCTTAATCAGAATGACAGTTGTCAGCAAAAGTGACGACATAACTTTGTAGTAACGTCTAAGTGATTTATATTGACACACGAAAAATTATTCGTATCTGGCATGTTAATTTATTTCTTTATCATTTCCCTTACTGTCCTAAAAACACCCGCGCGTTACGGTGCTGTGTAGTCACTACACATAAAAAAAATAAGAGATTTAAAAAGAGAAAAATGGAATATTTATAGGGAATGGCTTTAATTAACC
Source organism: Micrasema longulum (assembly GCF_059751315.1). Classification (NCBI taxonomy): domain Eukaryota; kingdom Metazoa; phylum Arthropoda; class Insecta; order Trichoptera; family Brachycentridae; genus Micrasema; species Micrasema longulum. The sequence goes on from NW_028278511.1 coordinate 111,967, forward strand.
ATAATTTAATTCAAAGATGACAATATTTCAAATCTAACTGCTGAAAACATGAAAAAACCATTGGATATCGCTAACAACTCGGGCGAAACGTGCACCCGCGCCAACTTCCCGAGAGCTACTAAGTAGCTAGTACTGGACTACGTGACTGACTCTGCGACTGGCGTAAATTCTTTACTCTTTATACATTAATATACTGTGAGTATAATTTATCCCCGCTTTCCGATAAAATGCTTTTTTGAGGCTAATAAGTACCTATTATTTGATAACAAATTATTTTAGTCGATCATAAATGTGTAATGGAGGAATACTGAAAATCTAAACCCCATATTTATTATATTTATAAAGATATTATAGTTATTAGACGCAATGTGTACTAGCTACACGTCATAAGGGGAGGGAGGGTTAATACAATGCTTGACATATAAATCAACATAATTATATAAAATCATCTTTAAAACAAAAAAAAACCTAATTATTAACGAAGTTTTTACAAGGTTACGTCATTTCGCAAAAAATGTTAAGAGATGGGACAAATTGATCAATGTAAATCGATCGAATAAAAAAATAATTCATTTGATGTTGTTCACGAATAAAAGTATTTAATGACTTATTTTTTAGTAAATAACTGTCTGAAACACATTATATTAGGCTTGTGTTTGGGTTTTTATATCAATTTTCGGTAACAGAGTTTTATGATTGCATGAAAAAACTGCCACAAAAAACCCATCTCTAGTGGCATTAGTTAGGCAGTTATCATTTTAATCAAGATGGACTATGGTATTTGATTTCACTCTCTAGTATTATTTTTTTTATTTTTATATTTTCGTAAATATTTTTAATATGTTCATTAATATGCCTACAAAAAGGATTATATAGTCGTGAAAAACTTTAATTGGACTTATACATTATACTATAATATGAATTGTTTATAAATTTTCTGTTGTTTTTCCAAATAAAATAAAAAAAATGATCGTTTATGACATTTCTTTTAACGAACGTCTTGCAGATACAAAGCACATTGACGAATGGCATGATTTACAGAAAAAAGAGTAATAAGTTTGTTAAAATGTTAATGATGGTGATTTATTTATTTATTATTTTACAATTTATATATTAAAGATTATGGGGTATCCCGTGCCGAGGGAGAAATTTTATATAATTTAAAAACATGCCTTATTAAACATAATTAAATCATTAATGCATATTTAAATTGAAATATTTCAGGCGGTGCCTAGCAGGTGAAATAATTCGGATGAATTTCATCGTCATTCATAAAGGATTATATTCTTCCGTAACATATTAGAGTCGGTATCAGGACTCCACTGTAAACTGTTGATTTCGCTAACATATCGGATTTTCTTGGGTCATGTTATGCTTTTAACCTTGTATTCTGAACGAATCTCGACATTTTGTACACCTGTCGTACATAATTTTGTATAAGAGGTCATATTTCGACAGAATCCGGACCATTTTAGGTCTTTCAAATTGATTTTATAATTCCAAGTTAGTATATATTTAACTTTATTCAAAACACGTTATTTTGATACTGTGATTTAGACGTCACTGTGACTTTTTGAAGATTTAGAGTTTTTAAATTTTCACTACAACCCTTTATTTTGTTGTAAACCTATACAAGCACACATTAAGGCTGTTGTCGGGTAAAACGCATGCAAAATGAGGAAATCGTCCGATTTTGTTATTTTAAAACGAATGTTTTTGTAAATTGCGCAATAATAAAAAATCATAAATTAGATAAAAATATTTTTTTATGGTATTTCTAAAAAAAATATATTATTTAAAGTTTTATTTAACTAAAATATAATTACTTTTAGACTGGCAGATTACGCCATTTCAAATTCAGACTAAACTTAGGTATCTGAGTTATCATATAAAGACTAAGTGTTTAACTAAAATTTGTTGTAATGATTTAAAGATAATAAATGGAACATGAATGTGTCCGAAGCAAAATCTTATTTTTTTTTGTTTTTAAAAATAAATACGTGAATTTTAAATCACATCGATTTTTGTAATATTTTCCTTTATTTCTACGTAAAACTATGCCTTTGGTAATACTAAAAAATTGTTATTGAAATATTTTAGTTGAGACCTGAAACTTTTCAAAAAGAAGATAGTTCTGGTTTTAATATTCAATTTCTAACAATATCTTATTTTGGTATTTATTACTTTCATACCTGCCAATACCAGTACCGATAAGGGCTGGTATGAACGCGGTTTTTCGTCATCCATTCACTCCACAACATGCGAAAAACTTTACAAGCATCGCTTAATCGATTCGGTGTCTATAATTTTAAAAAGCCCTTCAGGTACCCCAGCGTCAAGTTGTTCGAGGAATTCGGTATATTAGATACAAGGCAATTAAAGAATAATTATGTTTGTGAAAGCAAATTACTCTACCAAATCTCAAAAGGAACATTCCCACACTACCAGAAGTCAAACTAAAGGATGGGTCATGGGGTATACCGCAAACTCTAAATTTGGGCAAAGAAATTTCAGGTTTCTGGGCCCCAAAATATTCAATATGTTACCCGAACATTGCAAAACCACAACCCGAATTCAATTTAATAAATTTGTAAAAAATTGGTTACTGGGTTTAGGCAGAGAAAAATCGGAAAACTTACTAAAAAACATTCTAAAATAATAAATGGTATGTATATTGTATAAATTTATTATAAATTTACTAGTAGGTAGTCATGTTATTGTTTATTTTTGCATAAAAATGTCTGCCTTAAAACAGGTTGTACCAAGTTAGGCAGACTAGACATGATCCAGAGAAATCTATTACATAAGTGTGTATGTAGTAGATAAAGAATTTGTAATTTTTGTTAATAAACCATTATTATTACTATTATTATTATTATAGGGATCTGATACTAAGTGAAGGGGTCAACACTGTTCTGGCATCGAGACAACACTCCATAACCTTTTGGTCCATAACCTTTTGCCAGAATCGTGGAAAGACGGGAGTGTTGTCAAGTTACGGAAGGTGTCGACCTCGCTCTTTCATGACATTGGTCGTAGGGAGTCAGAAAAGTTGATGCATGCCACGGATTGGAGAACCTTACTGGATGTCAAAAATAAAATATAAAAAATAAGGAATATTTATTTTTTTAAATATTTATAGACGACAACCATGAAGTTTCGCATAAATAAATTGTCCATGTTTTTATGAATGTATGTATGTGTATGCGCATAGGTGTATGTACGTGTGTGTGTATGTACATGTGTATATATGTGTATATTTATATATATGTGTGTATATATGTGTATGTCTGTATGTATATGAATCAAAATGTGTATCCGAATAAGTTTATATTTTGTTTGTCTGTGCTCTATGTTAATTTGTTAACTATTATAATATATTAAAATGTAATTGCCTAGCTTGGAACGGGGTATGTACCCTTGTTAGCTGGGCAAAGTGAACATGGAATTGTATTTTGATAAAGAGTGTGAATAAATAAATAAATAAATTATTATCTCAGACTGCACAAACTTAGAAATCTCCACCAAAAACTAAAAACTAGTCATTGATGCCAAAATAAACTATACACAAAAACCTACCTACCTAAATAATAGCGTAATTCAAAATCGTCTCTTAATCTTGTAAAAACTGATTTCAATTATGCTACTTGACTCCGCAAACTTACCATTCTCCATTGAGTAGGTGAAGCATAATTACAAATCTCACAATTCTTTTTCCAAAGATTTTCGCAAATATCCCAGTAACTCCTTCAATGGAGATTTCTCAGTTTGCTTTTAACACCCTTACATTTAATGCACATTCATTCGCCTGGGAGATGACACTACAACATCAAAAAAAGACAGACCATCACGCCGTTTCTCTGTGAGGATAGGCAGAGAGGATAGAACGCCACATCATTCTGTCTTGACATTTGTTGAATTTGGCCATGCCATGTCTTTCTCGGTCTTCCTCTATTTCTGCATCCATCAACATTAGCATCGTAGATTATTTTAGCCGTTCTTCCGCTCTACATGTCCAAACCGACACTGCAATCCTTTCGTGATTTTGCCGATAATTCTTGTCTCAGCTTTTGACATTTGTGCACCTAGCATGCATAGTTTCACCACACATTCGCCTGAGAGATCGCATTTCGACAGCTTTCAGCCTAATTTCATCCAATTGCAAAGTTCGGCGCCAGAACTCCATTGTGAACTGCTAATTTCGCCTCCTGCGACAAATATTAATTTGCCAAGGTTGATTTAAGTGCACCGTTCACCCTCTTCCCGGCACTCACCCTCCTTTCAACATCTTTCTCGGTTTTTCTATCCCTAATAAACATTCTTCCCAGATATACTCGGATTCGAGTTGATTCAGAATATTACCTTTCTCGGTTCACACAACATTCAGCCTACATTAATCATTTTTCTCTGACTTCTAAGTACTTTAACGTATCATGATTAAAACTTATAATTCATTACTTTTATAGCATAAAAACACATTATGTTAATTTAATCTTATAAGGCGATTAGTTATTCATTTGTTTTGCATTAAATAATAAAATTGTAATGAAAACAGTGACAGAAGTTTTACAAGGCGGATATTACAAAACAGTACACACTGCCTTAAAAGTTTTTGACGAAAATTAACCATTTGAAACTGTCAGGATTGTAGAAAGTGTATTTTTTAAATATGTATTCACATAGCCCAAGGCCATTTCTTAACCAATATTCCTAATTCTCGTTTCTTTCTCCACGGCAGCCGCTCGCCAGCCGCCAGAAGCAGGATCCACTTACCGTACAGCACAAGCAAATGTCTTCAAAATATCGCTGTGGCGAGGAATTTGCGTAAATAATAACTCCGTATCAATTCACGTATGCAGAAGTGTCTCACGCGCCAATGGGCCATGTAAAAGGCTCGAATTGACTCACTTTTCGTGACGAAGTTTAGAAAACCAACACAATGAAAGCGCACACTTGACAATCCGATAGCAAAAACCAAAACAAAGGCAACTGGCTAAGTATTCACACGCATTTTAAAGGCACAAATTCACCAGGGAAACGCGTTTTGGCGTCCAGGATCTATCTGTTTCCCCGCCGCGAACACACGTAGATTTATAAATCGGCGTTTTAATGAAAGCTGTTAGGATTTTAGAAGGTAAGGAACACACGCGCACTAACATAGGTCGAATTGCACATTTAAAGAAGACACTATGACACTAGATACCACTTTTTGGACGCGCTTTTCGGTAAATTACGCGAAAAAACACTCACCTGGCTGTTTGTTGGCGATTTTATTGAAACAGTTTTGAAATACTTCATATAAATGCATAGGTTCGTCATCGCTAGTCGCCATTTTGAAATTTACTGCGACAAGCGAGGATGGGGATCACGGCCTCCGCGAGATGAAAACATATCACTGGCCTGTGCTACCTAGAACCATAGATAAACCACATCACTACCAAAATGATACCACATACAAAAAATGATAATTTTGTTTTCTACTCGAGTGAGAACTTAAATTGATTAATGAAAATAGGTACTTTATTATTTTTTTAAATATTTAATCAAAATAGTTTTACAATTTATTATGTTTATTTTACACTTTTACAAAGAAAAATAAACGTTTTTTTTCTCTTATGGAGCACGGTGCTTGAGTTTGCGTAAGGAATTCGTTTTATAATTACATATAAAAATATATATATATATATATATATATATATATATATATATATACTTATATAGATAGATATAGATACTTATAGTGTGTAAAAAAATACAAAAAGAAAAATATCTTACATAATTGAAATATGTTTTTTTCTATACGATCTACTTTTACATTTTTTGAATTTTATCTAATTTTTTGAAACCCAATCCAGGCTTGAGAAAAATCACATTTTATTTTTTGTGTTCTCACCGGGAATCGAACTCGGAACCTTCCATGCGTGAGTCAATCGTCTTGACCACTAAACCACGGAGGCAACCATTATCATTCATAAAATTTAATTTCAGAAGGTTAAATATTTTTTCCCGAGAAGAAATAATAATTTTGTTCTGCACTGGTGTTGCATTTATGCACACTTAAATCAAAGAGATATAATTTTTCGATTTATTTATTCCGTCGATTAATTCAACTTCTTAAAATTAATTACAGCGTACCCTTCTGCTGGAACATTTCAAAATAGATAAATAATTGAAGGAGCTAAGATTGAATACCAAAAGATGAGTGTGGGGTTCCATTCTCTATGACATACGAAAAAACGGTTGATGGTTTTAGTGATAATAGAAATTTTAAGTGACATTATTTAAAGAAATTTATAGTTGAAGAATAGAAACAGCTGTTATCATTGATCTCGTTAATAAAGAACAAAAAAAGAATTGGAAAAATATCAGTTAAACATGTCAGCATTACAAAAGTAAAATTCAATTTTTCTCCAAGAAAACTTACCAAGATGTTTAAATGTGGATGTAGCTAGGAATGTATGCCAGGATAGACGTGTGAGGTGGTCCAATTTGAAAAAGGCGCAATTTATATTATTTCGTATTTATTTTTTACTTTAATAAATTGGTATATATTACCGTAATTATTTTTCAAAAGGTCTTCCATCGAATATGTTTTTTTAAAAGAAATGTTTGCGTTCTCATGATTTACCAAATTCATATTTCCCCCTGGGACCCGTAGCAACAAATCTTCACAGGGCGCAGTGATGTCAGCAGCTTGTAATGTACTGACCCCCACCTTAAAGAATAAGAATAAGATTAGTGTGTATGTTCTGAGTCAACCATCTATCTATGGAAGACAATGGGGATGTACCACTCAATTTGTAGACAAACAGCTATACAGGATCAGCATAGTCAGCCACATCTCTTCATATAGGTACTTCTCTTTACAAATGAACTAAATACGCGCTATAAAAGTTTTTTCTACGGCCGCGAGAGCGTTTGGAATAGCAGCGCTGGATTTGCTTAGTAGCTAACTGCTTTGCTTGCCGTCTTCTAAGCCTCAGAATTTATAATCAGATGTCACCGTGTGACGCTTTTCCCGCCTTTACGGCTTCTCTCTACACATTTTAATCCTTGGCGAGATATTTCCGATGATTAGCGTCAGTGCAAAAGCATTTTGTGGTGCCTAAAGCAATGGATCATATTTTGTGTGTCAGTTCCAGATACAATACAACAGTTAAATAAAATGAATGGAAGATGTTACGAAACAAATATCTAAATTCTTAGTAACTAATGCACTAAAACATTAAATTAAGGACACGAAAATAAAAATAGTTTTTAGCGATAATAAACCGTGGAAAATAAAAGCTTGTCACAGAATGTGAAATTAGCAGTTCACAATGTAGTCCTGGTACCGACGTTTATGTATGGAATTGAAAAAATAAGGATGAAAGTAAGCTTTTCAGGCAAACGTATGGTAAAACAATATTTGATGCGTAGGTACACAAATAATGAAATCTGCAAAGAATGCAAAGCTGAAACATTGTTGAGCGTTGTGTTCAATTGGTTTGTTTATTTTATAATATTCGAGCCTTGCTGTAATTTTTATTTTCTATATTATCATACCGTAGTCAAAACAAAACAAAGATTTTTTTTTAAAATAGCATTTTGAGTAATTCATAATTTAAATGGATTAATAAGGTTTTACGTATCAGCTATAAAGTACGTTTTTCCCTACTCGTTAACAGATGTCACTTTTACAACCAAAAACCAAAACCAAAGACCAAAGACCTGCCAAAGACATTTTCCATGTTTGTAATTTCTTCTTGACGTGAAGAAAAGTAGTATTTACACTATTTACTGGGCCTGTGTAAAAATTTCGGCATCACTGTAAACGCGAACAAAATAATAACACTTATGTACGATGTTTTCTTTGAATACCCTCAACACCCACAATCAGGTGAGTTTCGCAATATTTGCGTCATTTTCGCGTTTTGAAACAATGACATTAGCGCAATGACTCGTTATAACCTTGCTTATCCGCTATATTTTTGTTTTAGTTGCTGTATAGTCTGAGCCAGCTGTCGTCCAGGCACTCGGGGAGTCTGTTCAAGTCCAAGAAACACAACGGAGCGAGGCAGGACAAAGATGCGGAGAAATTAGGCTCGAATTTGACCCGCAGCGAGCTTGAATCGATATGCGAGGACAGCTTGCGCGAGGCCGTCAAAAACTGTGACAAGTTCACTCTGGCAGACTTCCAAAAGTTCGATGTGGTGAAAAACAAGAAGATATTTGCCCGTCCGCGGAGTAAAAGCGCCCCGATTTCGGAGAAAGACGCCGCGGATACCTTCAACCCGTGGCGCATCTCTTACGTGTCCGGGGAGACGTTTGACCAAAATAAGAACACATCTGAAGTTGACAAGATCCTGAACGACGCTTTGAAAACTCCCAGTTTGTTTGTGGACACCACGCGGGGGTTTAAAAATGCTAAAATATCTTATTCGGATAACTTCGCCAGTTACCTGGCCAGGCATCTTTGTTCCCCGAAGTTCAAATATGAAATTCAGGTCCGCGGTTTTAAAACGGAGAGAACAGTCATTTCGGAATTGGAACGCAACCCTTCTATGCTGCAGAGGTTCAGGCAAACTATGGGTAAGTCGTGAACTGTAACTCTTAATAGATTGTGCCGAAAAATCCCTTTAGAGGCGGTGCTGTAACGCTGTAACGTAAAACTTGCACACCCTGGAGAAACTCGGTCGGGTAGAGCCAAGGATAATACCCTTAGTTCTGCAGTCTACGCTGTTAAAAAGATTCCACATCTTGCTGACGTTGAAACAGCTAGGTTGGTCTAGTTTTTCCTTTAGTCTTAAAACAGTACAGGTAAACGTCGTTTTGCGCTGGTTTGATTTACGCCGATTTACAATTACGACGGTCGGCGCCGGCGTGGGATTCCCCGGTTCGGCCGGCAACAAGCGACAGTAGGCGCCGCGATTCTAATAGCAGACACACTTACAACTTTGTTTTATTTTATTAATCCTGAAGAAGAAGAGGAGGATGAGAAAGAAAATGATAGGAAAACCCTAAAAATGGCCGATCTAATTGGTATTCTTTCTTCTATAGAAAGGTTAACAGAGGAGCTCTGTGAGACAGATGGGGATTTTAAATTTATTTTTTGATTATATACGCCTTCACTCGTTGCGAGTGATTTTGGCTCTTAGAAACAAGAATAAGAAATTTAAAGAATACACGCTTCAGTGAACTACAAAAAAAAACCATGCCCACGAAAAAACATAATATAATGTGGGGTAGTTAAAATCAGTATGAAAGAGTTATGTGACAATAAAATATTATTACTGTCTAAATTAAACGTGAACTTAACATGAAATTTTGGGCCAAAAGTAAAGAGGGACATTCAATTGGACTTATTATTTAAATTTGGCAAATAATATTAAACAAAATAAAATATTTTTACTATTTGTCCTTAAGAATTTAGTCAGAGTAAATAAGTATCCAAATCATTCTGGGCCAGTAAAAATTTTACGTTAAGAATAGATGGGGGATTAGCATGTTAAAAGAAGCATCACAGTTGCCGTTCGACTTTATGCTATGATTCTGCAAGAAACGAAGCAGCAAATTCAGCCGGTCCCATTTTCCTCGTTATAACTAAGTTCGACTGTAACTGTACAGCTCGGTGCATCGACAAGTTCTGTGTCTGTCTTCTTATGAAATGGCAGCCTTGCTTCATTTCAGTTACTTCACAGCGTTATGTTTTACGGTATACTGCTATGAGAAAAGGAATTTTCTCCAGCCATTTTGTCGACCATGCGTCTCCACCCTTTACGGCACTGCGTCCTCTCCGCAGCTCAGTGTACGGTAGCCCGTCGTACTTTTATATTAAGTTCATCCAGTATGCATACACATATTTTAATAAATAAATATGCGTTATTAAAAATATGTGTTTTATCTCTTTTCTGCCAACAATTTCTTCGTTTATATGACAAATATGGATGCTATTTTGTAAAGTAAAGGTGAAATCTCAAATACAGAAAAAAATAGCATATTTTGTATTCCTTAGATCCCCAGAAACAGATCAACGACAAAAAAAGAGCTTTCATTGAACTTTAAATCATTCAATATTTTGTCTTCAGGAATCACCTCGTCTAAGAAATCTTCTTCCCCCGAGATTCCCGATAGAAGTGCTGCTGTGGAACGGCTCCTGAACTCTGAGGAAGCAGCCAGCATGAAGCCCGAAGAAAGGGACAAGATTAAAATTGCATTCGCTGAAGGATATATTGCTGGTAAGCATTATGAAAATTAGAGACAAAACGTGACTTTCCGGTATACAGCATGCCTGGCCTTATTTTACTATCCAGCCGGATACCGTGGCGAGCGGTGATTTTTTTAACTAGTAATCTACAAAAAATCTTCAATGTACATTATATTTATTTATTAACGGACATTGTCCATTTATACAATTTATAGGTTTAAATATTACAATAAAATAATAGTCAAAAACATTTTTAAAAAAAGAAAAGAAGCATTGACAAACATAGGGGACATCGAGACAAGATCTGGACTATCATTTAGTGCTCGTTTAAATCCCTGTAAACTTAAACCGAAAATGTCCAGATCTTGTCTGGAGTTAACAATACGACAAAGACGGATCGTTGGAGAATTAAGGCCATCGTTTGTTCTATGCTGATCGATGAACAATACTTTATTGTTTCTCAACCTACGAGTCGGAATATTGAATTTTACTTGTCCCAGTAATGATGGAACATCGATTATACCATTTATTATGCCGAACATATATATGGAATCAATATTAGTTCTACGTATATGTAGACTAGAAATATAAGTAATATAATTATAAATGGCTATTTTTTCTGTGGTTCCGTGCAAATCAACTCAAACAACAATTAGTATTAACTTTGCGATATACGTAGCTTTATTTTACACTATTTTAATATAACATTTGTGAGTAATGACCATTCCAAACACCACACGTCGTATGTGATACATAGTCAAAGAAAAATAGTCCTTCAGAAATAATGTGCGACAAAGTGGATTTATGAATGGAAGAGGATGTATGGATCAAATATTTGCTTTGCGAAATATGATAGAAAAGTTTCTGGCTAAACATCAGAAACTTAATTGTGGAAGGTTTTATCGGAGTATCGAGTAATGAGAAGATGTATGAATGTAGAGGAAGCGAGGTCTGTATGCCAAGATAGGGTGTTATGGCGTTCTATCCTCTCTGCCTACCCCTACGGAGAAACGGCTTGATGGTTTGTTGTTGTTGTATACTAGTTTCCAAATAGAGAATCTTCAAATAATATTTGTAATCTGCGAGCTAGTTTTAGTACTAAAAAAACGCGACTAGGTTAAAGCTGTAAAATATAGTGTACTTTTTTGTATGGAGGAATAAGCTGAGGTAATCGGCTAGTTTCATCGTTCACTGAGAACGGCCTGGGTGCTGGGCGCACTTCATAGATAGATTTAGATAAGATATATTTTTTTTGTAGGAAGATATAAACGGTGGTGATTTATAAAAAATAACAATTATTTCAATTAATTTTAGTAAATATTTGTATTTAACCACTTACCAACTTTTTATGTCTACCGGTTTCGAGACGTATCCGTCTCTTGATGTACCAGTTTCGAGACATACCCGAGACATATTTTCGCAAAAACATGGTTACTTAAAAACATTATTATCGAAAGTCAAACATAATGGTAAGCTGTGCATAATCCCTTATTTAGACAATTCGCCCCTGCCAGATAGTAGCTTAATATATATATTTGTATAATTTATATAGAGCTATTTTTGTGAAAATCACCTCAAGGGCGCTGTACAATAAATAAATATCCCAGAACGTCTTGCAGCTACAGAGCGCATGGACATTAAGTAATCTAGCCCCTATTTGCATTTTTATTTTTATTTTATGTGACCATGAAATTTAGAGTTTAAGTGATATTTTAAAAAACTAGTTTATTAAAATAGAAGTTAGATTACAACAAGTCTTGCAGCTACTGAGCGCGTAGATGGTTGGAATTCTAGACCCCATTTACTAAATTTAGATATTTAATAGTTGATAACATTTACCTATTGAGGATAATGTATATAGCGCCATTTTTGTGAAAATCACCTCAAAGTCGCTTTACTATCTGGCAAATACCCCTGTATGCATACATTCTGATGAATATAGAGAACAGTTAACAAAATCTCGATGTCGATGTGTTCCACAGCAAAGGCAAGCATTCAAGAAGCAAGCGGTGTTTTCACTCTTGACTCGCGATGACACACTTGCCATGTCCGCCAAGATTATGCCATTAAATAAGTAAATTTAAATAGATTTTATGATTGTTTAGATTAAGTGTTGTTATATAATATATACTCATTAATGCCAATCTGTTAGAGCTTCCAAGAGCCTGTTGATTGGCTTAAATTTTTTTTTTTTTTAATATAGTAAAGTTAAGTATTCTGTTTTGATACAAAACGATGAAGTCAGTGTTTGTAGTTGCCTCTCTGGTATTAATAAGGATTGGAAAGTTGATAAAACAATTTTGACCACTCGACGCTTCCAAGAACCAAACGGATCCCATTAATTCAGAATAAAATGCGATGAATTTATTATTTTAATTTTATTTCAGGAACTAGCCCAGATAATCAAAAGGGAGCCAAGACCACAAAATATCTGAAGCTGATCCAACAACTCCTGACCATTGTGATATTCCTCGCCATATTCATGAGCCTCATGACTTCCGCCAGTGGCTCTGTTTTCAGGTAGATTAACGGCTCTTTTTTTTAAATTTTACAATGCCATAAATTATTTCTTCTAACATTGCGAGTGTAAGAAATGAAGACTCTCAGGAGCATATCCATGACAGCTCTGAGACGGAGTGAGGTACTCGAAGATTAGGAATGTATTTAAACTTGTTGCAACAGAGAGGGAAAACATTTTTGAGAAGGGAATATGGGTGTCTAGGCATTTACAGGGCTTATGACCTGTCATTGGCTGGTTTAAGTGGCCACCTTACACACTGTAACATTCACCATTCTGCCTATATTTGAACATCTATATTCCTTCAATTCTTTCATCTGTTGATGTTTGTGAAGTTAAAGAGCTAAAACCTTTATTTATGCGGGTGAGATTCATCTAATTGAATTATTTCACCTGCATACTAGGCAACGCCTGAAAATGTTATTTTTTCAATTTCTATACTTCTTCATGGACCAGGTAATTTATCAACAATATTTTGAGTGTGTCCAAATTTTTGTAGACATGGACTGGATCATACAGGGATCTACAGGGCTTGACAGGTCATAAGGCCTGCAGATGCCTAGACTTCTATATTACCTTCTCTTAAATGTTCTTCATCTCTGTTGTAATATGTTAATATAAACAGCTCCCCGGGGAGTTGAATCCAGTCCTCGTTTACAAAAATTTGGACAAACTCAAAATATTGTTGATCTAGGTACTTGTTTGTGATTTAATTCTATAACTAAAAATTGTTAATATTAAACAAATATTGAATTTAAGTAGGTACTTGTTTATGGTTGAATTCCAAAACATAATTTATTTATTTTTCAAATGTGGCATTTTTTTTGCAAACGTCAAACTCCAGCCGTCTCACTAACAAAGGGGTGTACTTATGTAGGAATACGATTTTTTTTAAATGTATTGAATTTAATATTATTTTAGTATTACCAAATATCCAATAAAAATAATTAAATGGGTAGAAATTATAAGGAATTTAAGGAAATAATCTGATTGAGATCCACAAAAAATAAATGCTGTTGGTAAACATTCAAAAACAAACATTTTTACACACAAAAACAACACCTTTAAATTTTTTTGCAAATGCATTCTCCTCGAATACAACCCTGGTAGATCGATGAATAAAACATTTATGCTCCTAACTTTTTTTTGCATATTCAATTGAAGATTTTAATACGAACACGCACAGCGCAAAGATCTATAATTCTTTGAAAACCGCACGTAAATCGGTTAAGCCGTTTAGGAGTACGGTGACATCACACGTACAGAGGAATTATATATATAAAGATAAGAGAGTACTTCAGTTCAGTTCATTGCTATACTTGTTATTCCTTCTTTATTTTTTCTTTTTTCTCTGCTGCCATTGGCATGTTTTTATACTTTTAAACTACTTTTAATTACTTATATTATATATGTTAATAAAATCAATCATTAATTTTGAAGATGTTTTTTAAATTGACCTAAATTTAAATTTACTGTCTTATATTTCACTTAAAGATTCTTCTCATCGTTTCTTTGAATCCCTTAAAATAAATATGTGTTTATGTTTTTCCTTTTTTAAAAAAATGTTATTACTATTTTATTTTATTTTTACATCTGAGCATGTTTTTCATTCTTTATTTCCATTCTTAATTCTTAATTACTCTTACAAATTTTCTTCATTTTTAATATTATTTCCATTTGTAAATACTCACTACAAACTACAAACCTTAAAATATATTTTTTTCACTTAAATTTTAATTTTTAAACAACTTTCATTTATGTTTTCTTTTTCCTTCTCTTTTTTATACTTTCATAATTAACCTTACATTTAATTGCTTTTTAATATGGAAACTTCACTGGTCCATTAGAATTAAGTCCAATTATGTAAAATATTAAACTTTGTAACTGTACTGTATGTTTCCTGAATAAAAGAAAATAAAAATAAAAAATAAAAAAATGTGGCCCCCAAATCATAGAGCCACTCTCGAGTCTACTTCGCACCAAGGAGTTGGAAAGTAAACTGTTTATTGTAAGAGCCCTCTGGGAATTTAATAAATAAACACATAAATATCTATATTTTTAACTGTTTTATATTTTTTTCTCTGTACCAGTATTTTCGTATTTTGTTTTATGGTTTTTTTTTTTTTTAATAAATGCTTTGCGTAATGTCTCCGATCAATTTCGTTGTATTGATTACAGAATCCAGCTGGGAAATCAAGTGGAAGTGGACCCAGAAGAAATTTCTGTCACATTTGACGACGTGAAGGGCGCTGATGAAGCCAAACAAGAACTTAAAGATGTTGTAAGTACAAATCCATGTAGCATTTGCTATTTTTTATTTAAAGCATTATTGGGATTTTTCTCCTAGAGTGAACTTGCAGATTACACAAATTCTTTGAAGATTCTCGATTTGGAAAACAGTATTTCAAACATTATTTCTTAAGGCCTATTTTTCTTTGATATGATACTTTTGACATATGACTCGCAACACATGTGGTGCGCGACGCAGCCGTTTTTGGCATTATTCATTTCTAGACCAAATCGGCCAATTGACATTTCAATCGTAATGAGAATACCCAATACTGACTGGATTAATTGTGCTATTTTTTTTATAAACCTTTATATAAGTCATGTGTTAAATTGATTGATAGTGTAGCTACATAATAATAATATATCACTAAGTTACGTCGTTTGAGTTGATTTCATAGATGAGAGTTGTTGTATCACACAGAACCACAGAAATAAATAGCAATTTATAGTATACTAGCGGACCTGACAGACGTTGTCCTGCCCGAACATTAGCTTGCCTGCTATTTATTACCTTGGAAAAAGACTTTTCATTTATAAGTAGGTACCTAGGTACTTGTTTGTGATTAAATTCCAAAATAAATTTAAGTAGGTACCTAGCAGTGGCGAGCCGTGATTTATTTTATAGGTAATCTATTAAAAATGTTCATTAATTTGTACTACATATAAGTACTTACATAACATGTAAGTAATGTAATTAAAAATGACTTTTTTTTTGTAATTCTGTGTAAATCAACTCAAACAACAATTATTATTAACCACGCGATAAACGTAGTTTTATTCTACACTATTTTAATACAATACTTGCACAAAAGTTTATTAACAAATACCACAACAATGACATTCCGCAGATATTTCCATTATGATCTGTCATTGACAGTACTGTCAATTTTGAGCACTGGCCGCTTTCTTTTAAAATGAATAATGCCTAAAACGGTCACTGCGAACGCCACCTGTCCTATGTGATACATAATATGTCAACGGTATCCCATCAAAGAAAAATAGTCCTTCGGAAATAATGTTCGAAATACTAGTTTCCAAATAGAGAATCTCCTAAAAATATTTGTAATCTGCAAGTTTGTTTTAGTACTAAAAAAGCCGACTTGGGTTAAAGACGCAAAATACAGTGTACTTTTTTGTATGGAAGAATAAGCTGAGGTAATCGGCTAGTTTTATCGTTCAGTAAGAATGGGCTGGGCGCACTTCATAGATATTTTTTTGTAGAAAGATATAAACGGTGATTTATAATAAATGACAACTTTATTTTTTTGCCCGTAAACACGGTTACTATAATTTATTATTATTTAAAGTCAAATATAATGGTAAGCTGTGCATAATCGCTTACTTTGACGATTCGCCCCTGGTACCTAGGTACTTGATTATGATTGAATTCCAAAACATAAAATAAATATTTGTTCAAATATGGCATTCTTTTTGCAAACGTCGAACTCCGGTCGTCTCACCAACAGAGGGGTGTACTTATGTTGGAATACGATTTTAAAAAATGTATTGAATTTAATATTATTTTAGCATTACCAAAAATCCAGTAAAAATAAATAAATGGGCAGAAATCATAAGAAACTCAAGGAAAGAATCTGATTGAGATCCACAAAAAACAAAAGCTGTTTGTAAACATTCAAAAACAAACTTTTTTATACCCAAACATCATTCTTTTTTATTGTAAATGCATTCTCCTCGAATGCAACCTTGGTATATTGATGAATAAAACATTTATGCTCCTTACTTCTTTTTTATATATTGGATTGAAGATTTTAATATCTACAAACACGCACAGCGCGAAGATCTAAATTTCTCTGAAAACCGCACGTAAATCGGTTAAGCCGTTTAGGAGTTCGGTGACATCACACGTACAGAGGAATTATACATATAAAGATATCACTTACATTATATTATGAACCTACTATGTAGGAACAAATAAATGATATTTTTTTATAGCTTACCTGTAAATAAAATCACCGTTTGCCACTGATGTATATTTATCTTTTAAGTGGTATCCAACTCAATCCTGTAAAGCATCAAAAAGATCTCGACATAATCATATCGATGGATTTAAAATGGGAAGCTATCTATTGCCAAGAAAGGCATTCCAAAATATTCTACAAGGGTGCAGAGATATTTTTTCCACCGCGTCAGCCTACTCTTACCTACAATTGATTATCTCATTCCCCTTTCCAGGTGGAGTTCCTCAAGTCCCCGGAGAAGTTCTCCTCGCTGGGGGGCAAGCTGCCCAAGGGTGTGCTGCTGGTGGGGCCTCCGGGCACGGGCAAGACGCTGCTGGCGCGGGCCGTGGCGGGCGAGGCGGGCGTGCCCTTCTTCCACGCCGCGGGGCCCGAGTTCGACGAGGTGCTCGTCGGCCAGGGCGCGCGCAGAGTGCGCGACCTCTTCAGTGAGTAGGAACAGAGATTCTATCTAGCATTACCGATGCCCCGATTTCAATGGGATTTTTTAACAGAAATGCATTTTAAATTTGTTGCAAGGGAAAACATTTTTGAGAAATTAATATGCTCTCCTCAGAAGCGGCCAAGGAGCGAGCGCCCTGCGTGGTGTTCATCGACGAGATAGACTCGGTGGGGGCCAAGCGCACCAACAGCGTTCTGCACCCGTATGCCAACCAGACCATCAACCAGCTGCTGTCGGAGATGGATGGCTTCCACCAGAACGAGGGCGTCATTGTGCTCGGGGCGACCAACCGCAGGGATGACCTGGATCCGGCACTCCTGCGCCCCGGACGCTTCGATGTAGAGGTACTCTTTTCATTACATTTTGGGCTATGAAAGCGCCTGCTCTTTCTTGAAATCTTGAAATGTCACAAGTTCAAGTGAAGAAGTGTTTAGAATAGCCAATCAATTATAATGTTGTGATTTTAGTTTGATATTTAGTGTGTTTTGACGGGTACAGGGTTCGCTTTTTGAATGTCAGAAAAACTCATCAACTCATGACATAGCAGGCGGTATAATTTCAAAATTTAAAAAATCATCATCATTATTCCCTTTCCACACCTAATGGTACACCAATCGTAGCGTATATTTATCATTTTTGCTACACAAAGGTAAGGTTATTAGTCTTACGCTTCAGGTACCAGTCTAGGGACTATGAAATATTCTAGTGTAATAACACCATTTTAAATTATATTTCATATCAACCATGTCGGGAATCAAACCCGAGACCTCTCTCACGGTAGGCAAATGCGCTGGCCATTACACCATGAGGTCGACGAAAAAATCATAGCTATGATAATACGATACATAAAAATCAAATTTAAAAAGCTTTGGCTTAATTTGACAGTGTATTAACAAATAAAAAAAAATCCCTCCAACCTTCCTCATTAGGTTTGTAAAATTATAAATAAATGTAACATTTTTCTTTCCATTATTTTCATTTGAAATTGCAAAATTCCCAGGTGAACGTCCCGACACCGGACTACTCCGGCAGGAAGGACATCCTGGACCTGTACTTGAGCCGAGTGCTGACCAACGGGGAGGTGGACGTGGAACTGCTGGCCAGGGGCACTACGGGCTTCACGGGGGCTGATCTTGAGAGCATGGTGAACCAAGCGGCCCTCAAGTGAGTGAGGTTTTAATATATGGAGTACACCTCTACGATCACATTCTCAAAGAACCCTTTGAATTCCCATCCACAGGCAATACATGAAGGTTGATCGCGCCAGTCGCCAGATAGCAGGTAGACGCTCGAATTTTGCGGGTTTTACTGGTTCGCGGATTTCGGCGTTGCTATTGCGTTATCTTTATTTACTTTCCACCGAACCCCAATACAAATGCATGCAATTACTTACCTCATAATGGGATTCTTCCAACCTCAATGTTCAAACCTCTCTCTCGCGGCAGGCTCTATCAGGTGTCCTATGGACAACTGGGCACTTGTCGGTTTCTCGACTATGCATGCAATAACACGACACAGTGGATCGGAATGACTTATCGATACCTAAAATAACTTATTAGCGATCGCGCTGAGAACATTATGATCACATGCACATTCGACAAATTCAGTAGTTATTGGACCGGAGAGAGAAAGATTATACCCACAGTAGCATAATTGCAACATTCAAACTAGGGCTCAGTAGGTAGCAATAAATTTAACACCGCAACCTAGTAAATGTGCAATACACAATACATATAGTAAATGTGGCGCAACCAAAGGTACTACTAGATATTAGACAAATCGTCGTGATCATAAAACAACGACAGATGTGCGAATTTTTTTTTTATTTTTTTATTTATTTTTTAAGTTAGCTTATATTAAAACTAATATAAACTATTATGTACATTTACATCATCTATATATATTTACATTTCCTTACAGTAACTTATACATTTATTTTTAAATTCTTTCAGACACTTTTCATTCTTCATACATTCAGGCATCTCATCATACATTTTTAAACCCTTATACATCAAACAATTTTGCGACTCAGCTCTTTTCAATAATGGTAGTCTTATTTTATCCTTTTGTCTAGTAGCATATTCATGACAATTTTTGTTTAAGACAACTTTATCCTTAAAATATTTTGGTAATTTATCGTGAAAAAATTTATGTATAAATATCAACATATTAAATTTAAGTCTCCTTCTAACAGATAACCATTTTAGTTCATCTCTCATTTTTTTTACATTGCTATATTTATTTTTCTTAAGAACTATTCTCATCGCTTTATTTTGTAAAATTTCTAGTTTATTTAAAAATGCAACATTTACTTTCTTTTATATTTGATCTTGAAAAGGTTACATAATATTATTGAATCAGTCCAATATCTGCTGATATAAGAGTCAATGTTAAATATTTCTAGTCTACAAAAACGTAACGGGAATACGTTTTTATGTAGAAAAGTCAGACCGCATTTCATCTTAATGCATTTCAAAATAAATTAGACTGTTCTTTTACTCATGATGGTTTTTTTTACATAAGTTTTTATTATTATTATTCTTCATTATGCTGATGCGCCTATATTTCGAGTACTGCTTTTTGTCCAAGTTCTTCTTCCTTCAAAAAAGCATCCAAACGGTTTTTGAACTGGTTGACCGAAGTGGAATGGACAATTAGACTTGGCAATTTATTCCAGTCTGAAACTACCCTGCTGGAAGGAAGTTTATCTTGGGATTGAGGTGGAATTGGGGTTGATACAGCTTCCAGTTATGACCCCGTAAATTTGCGTTGGGATTTAATTGATACATCTCATGCACGGGGCAGTCTTAGTAATTATTGAGTATCTTATAAGTTTCTATCAAGTCACCTTTCTTCCGTCGTTCTTCCAACGATGTAAGTCCCAGTGCTTTTAATCTTTACAAGACCGTTGTCTGATACAAGATCTTCTTCAATCAGACATTAACTCTTTTAACTGATGGTGTAAAGTCAATAAATTAGAAGTAAATATTAAAAAATGCAAAATAATGTCATTTCACAGAACAAAACAACCGATTTCCTTCGAGTACCTAATAGAAAACTCCAAAATTGATGTAGTCAAGTCCATCAGAGATTAAGGAGTTGTTTTGGACTATATGCATTTTCAAAATACTTAATGCTTTAAGTGATGTCCCATCTCTGTTGCAATCAATTTCTTATCATGTTCCCAACCGTGTCACCAGAAGTCAAAATCTGCTATTTATAAAATCTTCTAAGAACAACTTTGGTTTTTATGCCCCAATGTCCAGAATGTGTAGATTAGTCAATTCATCACACGACTTGGAATTCTTTGGGATAGATCTTCCGGCTTTTCGTAGATCTCTTTGCGACTCAACAGTGTGGGATGAAGTTGGATTGGCATGGTTTAGCTCAAAGTTTTTGGTCTTTCGTTTTTTTGAATATATTGTTTACAATTATTGTTTTGCCCTTGTTTGTCTTTGCTAAATAGTTTTATGTTCTTTTTTTTCAGTTTCTTGCATTTATGTTTCTTCATGTAACTGTTGTAATTGGCTTAGGCCGTATATATATAATAAATAAATAAATAAACTGACATACAACGAGCATATAGATAATACAGTCAATAAATCACTGTAATTACTTGGCTTCATTAACAGAATATACTCTGATTTTATTAATGTCCGTACAATCAAAACTCTTTATTGCTCAACTGTTCGCCCTCTTCTAGAATAGTGGTCTGGTCTCCATTCTATGTCAATCGCATAAGTCCCATTGAATCAGTCCAACATCGCTTGCTTCGAAAAGTAGCGTGGATGCTTGGACTAGAGAGAGGTAATTATTCTTATGCTGATATAGAGTCAATGTTCAGTGATTATAATAAAATAATGAATAAACTTATCAATGAAACTTCTTGATTTAGTTTTACTTTTTATTATTTTGACCAACGAGCGCTTTCGCCTAAGTAGGCATCTTCAAGACTGGTATTTATATTTTATCATAATCATTAACTATGGAGTTTTATCAAGAAATATCAACAAAAAACATCAATATTATCAATGTTAAGTATTACTAGTCTACAAAAACGTAGAACTAATATTGACTACATATATATGTTCGGCATACTAAATGGTATAATCGATGTTCCATCATTACTGGGACAAGTAAACTTCTATATTCCGACTCGTAGGTTGAGAAACAATGAAGTACTGTTCATCGATCAGTATAGAACAAACTATGACCTTAATTCTCCAATGACCCGTCTTTGTCGTATTGTTAACTCGAGACAAGATCTGAACTTTTTTGGTTTAAGTTTACAAGGATTTAAACGAGCACCAAATAAATAGTCCAGATCTTTTCTCGATGTCCCTTTTGTTTGTCAATGCTTCTTGTCTTCTTTTATAAAATGTTTTAAATTATTCTTTTATTGTAATATTTAAACCTTATAAATTGTATACATGGACAATGTCTGTTAATAAATAAATCTACCGTGGTGAGGCATCCTTTTGAGTAATTTGGGGATTTTTGTAGCACATCTTTGGACTTTTTCCAGTAGCTCGATGTCTTTAGTAAATCAGGGACTCCATACTTGATATCCATACCCAATAAAGGTCTTGTAAATTTTAAGAAATATCTCCGGAGTAATATTTTGAATGCCTTATTTATTTTTTTTAATTATTGACTTTTCTTTCTTGTCAATAGATGTGATGTTAGCTTCTCATTTTAAATCCATTGATATGATTATGCCTAGATCTTTTTGAAGCTTTGCTGGTTTTAGTAGGACACCACCCAAAAGATAAATATATGTTTATGTAAAGAACTGTACATTTTTCAGTTTAGCCTGTTTTTGGTTCATCCATCGATGTGGTCCAAATCCTGGAGGAGTTGTATTCAATATGTAATTGGCGGTAAATTAAAAACTATTTTTTTGTGTTATTTGCAGGGCGGCCATTGACGGAGCGAAATTTGTCTGCATGAAACATTTAGAAGGGGCCAGAGATAAGGTTCTGATGGGACCAGAAAGGAGGACCAGGTACGTACCACTATTAGTTTTCAAATAGTGATGTGGGAGCTGCGCAGTTGAGCCGTGGCAATAAATAATTGTGTTTGCGTGCGGTACTTAATGCACTTATCAGTGGCGGTATTTCCATAGAAGCCCATAAGCCGGGCTTGCCTATTAATTTTATTTCAAAATTACCAAATCTGAACCAAAGGCTTAAAAATAATTCATTTCGTTGTTTAAATTTCGCGCCGCATGAGAATTAGAGATCTATTCGACGTTGGTACTGTTCGCATCCCGAGATCCGAACCGCATGAAATCTGTGTGCGCGAACGACAATGTCTTCTTATCTTGCTCACGCACGTGGGCTTCTTATGGGGCTTATTTCACGGTGCAACTCGCATGTGATGCAAACAGTAAACTCAACAAATGTCTGTCTGTATATGTTGAGTTTTATATGGGAATCTGAAGCCAGCTTCTTTAGGGTAAAGTTGACAGAAAGCGCCTCTCGTATTTCGTATCGAACAAACTTTACGATTGTTTATTATGATCTTTTTTACGGAATTTGATAATTTTAAACGGTTTTTTTAATCTTAATTGTATAAAGACCCGTACTGGTTAAAATTTACGATAATTTACTTAATTTTGTGCAAACGTCATATATAAAATGAATTCGGAGATGGCCGACGTTTCTTTTTTATTTGCCTATCTACTTTCCTTTTCCTATATCTTATTTCAATTATAATTTATATTTATGTATCTATGGGTTCCGATGACTATTATTCAACTCTACGCACGCTATATTATATTGATGTTACTTATTGGTAATAGTTGATATCTGAGGAATTCCTTTATATAAAATAATATTGTGTTTTCTTTATTTCGTTTATTTAAACGACCTCAGAAAGATTATCCTATGCATATTTTTTAAAAATATTGTTATTCGTCATAATATGCCTTTTGGATGCTTTGTAGACTGTACAACTGTAGTGAAGAAAGCTCACATCATGTTTTCACACAAATTAATTCATCACCATTCCTTTTCCGCACCTAATGGTGCATAGAGTACTGCAATCGCATTGTATCTTGATCATTTTTGCTACATAAATGTAAGATGATCAGTCTTATGCTTCAAGTACCAGTCCAGGGACTATGACACATTCTAGTGTAAAAACACCTTTTTAAATAAATATTTCATATCAACCATGTCGGGAATCGAACCCGAGACCTTTTACATGGTAGGTAAATGCGCTGGCCATTATACTATGAGGCTGTCAGACAATTACACCACATGTGAATTTAAAAAATATATATATGGGCTTGCCTTACTCGTAAACCCTAGGCACGCTACTGGCACTTATATAAGGACCCAGAACACATCACTCAGTTTTATCTGTGTCCACCAGAATTTCAGTTTACAACTTGTTAGCAGTGGCGTTGTGATTTATTTTATAGGTAATCTACTAAAAATTATCATTAATTTAATTATAATTAATTAACCAGTAAATGACCATTGGTTAATAAAACACGATATAATGAGAATTTATTATATAAATAAAACACGAGTGATACTTTAATCCACAAATTTGGAATATCCAGTGACCGGTTTCATCGCTTTCGCGACATCTTCGAGACTGGTATCTTTATCAAAAAGTTAAATGTATTGTTTTTTTTTTTAGTTTTTTTTTTTTTTTTCGCACCACAACAGGCCAGGAGGCCTAATTACAGTGGTGAATTACATCACAGAGCACCCAGGCTTGAGAAAAATCACATTTTAATTTTTGTGTTCTCACCGGGAATCGAACCCGGAACCTCCCGTGCGTGAGTCAAGCGTCTTGACCACTACACCACGGAGGCCGCCGTATTTATACAGAACAGAGGTAAGGATAGATAATTCAAAGTTATATGTAAGTAAATTAAATAAAGTTATTTTTATCTTAAGGATCATTATCAACAAATTTTCTTTGGGTTAACTAATGAATTGATATAATGCTATTTTAATGAGTTTAAGTATCTTATTTTATTGTTGGTGTCCCATCCTTCGTGAGTGTGGTTTTGTAAATAATTATTTCTGAAAAACAAAGGGTAAAAAGTCATTAGTAAAATTGTATTACAATGGGTAAAGTAATGGAGAATGCACATGTGTTATCTGTTCATTAAGTAATTCTATTTTTTATTTTTATTTTTTAATCTATTAATTTCGAGAATTTCTAATTTGTCAAGTTTATGGCCTTTAGGTGCAATATGAATTATTTTTACATTATTTTTTAATTCGAAGGATGAGAATTGCTGCATGTGTCTAGTCAAAATACTTTTAACACTAGAAACTATGACAAAAGCAGTAGGCGGACACATCTTTTGGGAAGAAACAAATCTATCAATTTTGAACTGTGAGTTGTCAAAAGGTAATAGTGCGTCTTCCGATTCCAGAATATTGTACACAATGTCATTGAATTTAAACAAAAAATAAACAAATTAATCAGTGGAACTTCAAGCAGGGGGTTTTTTTCCCCTTATCTAACACTATTCTGTGTTTACTATATTAGTTTTATATCACCTGTCGATGGGAGGAGTGCTCTCCCGAAACTGTAGTAGTGTTCTTGTAAAATAATAAAAATTGTGTAATACTAATAACAAAGTTTAATTTTCATAATAATTTATAATGAAGTGTTACAAATTAAATGCCGATTCAATTAACAATAATACACACGTATGACTAGATTTTTGATTTTTTATATTGGATTTTTTACTTTATTATAAGTTATTTTTATGTTATTCATCATACATATACAGGGTGTTCTTTAAACCCTGTCACATCCGAAACCACGATGATCAGTATGAGCAAGAAGACATATTGGCACATTAAAATAAATTTTTAGAACGAATTAAATTTACAAAAATAAAATATTAAAAAAAAAACAAATGGTTGCTTACTTCTGCAGGGGACAAACGAGGAGGGAGGAGTCTGATATACCGTCAACCGCGCGGCGGCGCCCCCTCGCTTCTCCCCTGCAGAAGTACGCAACCATTCGTTTTAGTCAATATTTTCTTTTTGAAAAAATTGTTCGTTCTAAACATTTTTTTAAATATGCTAATATGTCTTCTTGCCCATACTGATCATCGTGGTTTCGGATGTGACAGAGTTTAAAGAACACCCAGTATCTTAATTTTTTTAGGAAATGCCCCTTGGGCGTTAATGAACAGAATAAATAAATGAGCCTTTGATTTTGTAGCCACTCTCTCATAATTACAATGTAATTTTCAGATTACCCGACGAAGAAGCTAACCTTATTACTGCGTATCACGAGGGCGGACACGCCGTAGTCGCCTACTACACCAAAGTAAGTTAAAATTTTATTCATTTAGCGTATTTTTTGGACCTCAAGGTGCACTTTTTCAATCTGAAAATTCAACCAAAAATTGGGGTGCGTCTTATCGTCCAAAACATTTTTTTTCTCTACAAGTTGATGGATACATTTTGGGGTGCATCTTATGGTCCGTTGCGTCTTATTGTCCGCAAAATACGGTAATTAATTAAAATTAAAAGTGAAAATTGTAACTTCAGACGGGGTTAAAAACAATTGCTAATGATATGGAAGTTATGGCTCAAAATAATAATTGCTATTTTTAGTAATCTGATATAGCTCGGTGAAATAATTGCTTATTCTTATGGAAGTGACATAGCTCATTGAAATAATTGCCAATATTTTTGCAAGTGATATAGCTCATTGAAATAATTGCCAATATTTTTGCAAGTGATATAGCTCATTGAAATAATTGCCTATTTTTATGGAAGTGATTTTTATTTTATTTTTATTTTTATTTTATTAGGGAAATCAACAGTTCTACATACATATTTTTAGTAAACGAACAGATATAGTGTATAAACTCAGAACCAATAACAGATTTCCACATAGTATACAAAGTTACTAAAGAATATATATATTACATATCAAATAAAAACATATAAAAATGTTATTTTCAAGTACTCAATAATCAAAGATTTTTTAAATATTAATTTTAAGAACATTAAGTTACTGTAAATTGGGCGGGATAAGGACAAAAATGCTTGAAGAGAGGATAAAGAGGGGAGGGGAGATGTACATATTTATTATTATAATGTCTACTAAGTTACATAATACATTTTTAGTTTAAATTTTAAATCTGACAGAGTGATGTTTGTATAATCTGATATAGCTATATATAGATTTTGTCGGTCTCGTAGTTTAACGGTCAGCGCATTTGCCCACCATGCAAGAGGTCTCGGGATCGATTCCCGACATGGTTGACATGAAATATTTATTTTAAAAAAAATAAAGCTGTTTTTACACTAGAATATTTCTTAGTCCCTAGACTGGTACCTGAAGCGTAAGACCGATCACCTTACCTTCATGTAACAAAAATGATCAAGATACGCTGCGATTGGTGTACCAATGCAGTGCCCTATGCACCATTAGGTGCGGAAAACGAATGATGATGATTTAGCTCATTGAAATAATTGCCTTTTTTTATGGAAGTGATACAGCTCATTAAAATAATTGCCAATTTTTATGGAAGTGACTTTGAAGATCTCATTCTAAAAACATCAAATATCAAAAATTTTCCATTATTGGATTTTATTATGCGCGCATGCATGAGAAGATGTATGAATGTTGTGGAAGCGAGATCTGTATGCAAAGACTAAGTGATATGGCAGTATATCCTATCTGCTTACCCTTACAGAAAACGGTGTGATGGTTTGATCGTTTGTTTGTTTTGAAAATTGTTGGTTTGTGACATTAGGTGTTTTTAAAATAAGGTCTTCAATTGCCAATGTTTGTTTAGGCATAGCTTAATAAAGCAATTGCCTATTTTTATGGATGTGACATTTATTTATTTATATATACGTCCAATGGGCATTTTTAAGGACATATTTATACATAGAAAATTATTATAAAGAAAAGTAGAAAGACACAATGGTATATAGTAGACTTTGTGGGAGTGGAAGCGGGAGAGAGGTGTTTATAATTGAATTTGATTCAGTGATCGTTTGAAAGAAGACAACTTGTTTTCAAAGAAATCAAGACTGGTATGTTTGTTCGCAGACCTGAGAATTCTGGGCATAGGGGAATGAAAACCATTGTTAGTTCTATGGTTATCGGTATGAAAGAGTAAGTTTTGTCTGAGGTTTCTAGTTGGGATATTTAGTTTTATTGAGCTCAGTAGTTCAGGCGCATCAAAGAGTGAGTTGAGAATTTTAAATAGGACTAGAAGGTCGGATTTATTTCAACGGTCTTGAAGAGAAGATATATTTAGGTAGTTTCTAACTCATTATACGTATATTAGTCTCTGGATAAGCCCAACCTCCAGCCTATCTTTCTCAAAAATCGATGTTGAACTGATTCAATATTCTCGATGTGAACATCATAATATGATGATTGATTGATGATTGCCAATTTTCATATAAGTGATATAGTCTCGATCTGTGCATCTAAAATAAACAGAGATTTGTGTCTTGTGTTTTAGGAATCTCACCCGCTACACAAAGTTACCATAATTCCAAGAGGACCTTCTCTGGGCCACACAGCGTATATTCCAGCGAGAGAAAGGTACCGTCTGTTATTGTTTTAAGGTTTTCACGGCCTTTCAGATACTTGTGATGTTTTTCAGGGTTGTGCCATATATTTTATAATTTAATTTAATACTAATCGTAATATGGACAACGTACGTTGGATTTTATTGTTCCAAAAATATTTCGAAAAATAGATCGATTTACATTGATCAATTTGTCCCATCTCTAATCGATCGATTTTATCAGTTTTTTCATGCAAACATGAAACCTTGTTTCTGAAAATTGACACAAAAATGCAAAAACAAGCCTTTTATAGTGTGATTAACACAATTATTCAACAGAAAATGAGACATTTATACTTTTTTCATGAACAACATCAAATGAATTATTTTTTTATTCGATCAATTTACATTGATCAATTTATCCCATCTCTAACGTTTTTGCAAAATTATGTAACCTTGTAAGAACGTTGTTAATAATTAGGTTTAGTTTAGTTTTTCGTTTTTTTTCTTTTAGTTTGAAAGCTTAACATTTTGAATTCTGCAAAAATGGGCCATCATTGCATTGGCCACGCCCCTTTAGTCCTTAAAATATAGCTTGGATTAGAATGACAGCTGTCGAACTAATTTCATTAGTGATGGAAAATTACTGATCACCGATCAAATCGATTTTATCAGTTATTTCATGCAATCTTGAAACTCTGTTTCCGAAAATTGATATGAAAAACGCAAAAACAAGCCTACTATAGTGTTGAACACAATTATTCACCAAAAAATGAGACATTTATACTTTTTTCATGAACAACATCAAATTAATTATTTTTTTATTTGATCAATTTGTCCCATCTTTAACGTTTTTGCAAAATAATGTAGCCTTGTAAGAACGTCGTTAATAATTAGGTTTATTTTAGTTTTAACACTGATTTTATATATTAATGTTGATTTATGTTTCAAGCATTGTATTAAAAAAATAAATTAACACACCAGAAACAAATGATTTTTCGTGTGTCAATATAAATAACTCCTTTGACGTTACTACAAAGTTATGTCGTTACTTTTTCTGACAACTGTCATTCTAATCATGTTACATTTTAAGGACTGTAGTAACAAATTTGAGCCATAGAATAGCATTTACGGACAGGCACCCACCCTTGCTTTTTAAAATGTTCGGGTACCTCTTCCTTATCGATTCTAGCTGATCTGTTAATTTATTTAAGAGCCGAGTTTTGTAAAGATAGAATTTTTGAAATGTTGATTTTACAAGAAAGGCCCCAATATGTTTATTTATCACGCTTAGTTTGTCCTTTTTTTGTCATACTATAATTAATAAATTTTGTCTTTTCTTCGTTCAACGTCAAAAGATTCGAGTCTAAATAACCCTTGATTGTGCTACTACTACTACTACTACCATCACGCCATTTCCCCGTAGGGGTAGGCAGAGAGAATGGACCGCCACACACGTCTATCCTGGCATACACTCCTAGCCTCTTCCACATTCATACATCTTGTCATACATGCCCTTCGGTTCTGTCTGCTTTTGACATGACCAGACTTAAGATTTTGGTTTATCTGATCATGCCACGTCTTCCTTGGTCGTCCTCGTCTAACGTTGCCGTTCATTTTTGCCATATATACTTGTTTTACCATTCTCTCGTCGTCCATTCGTTCTACGTGACCAAACCATCTCAGAGACCCTTTCTTAATCTTATCAATTATACTTGTCTCAGATTTACACTCTCGCCTGATTTCATCATTCGTAACCCTGTCATACATTGATTTCCCACACATTCGTCTAAGAGATCGCATTTCAACCGCGTTTACTCGGCTTTCATCCTTCCTCTGCCAGTTCCATGTTTCACTTCCATACATAAGTGTTGGGACTAAAACTCCGTTGTGCACTGCCAGTTTGTGATTGTGTTGATTGTGGAAAGCGCTTTTTCCGCTGTTTGGTGGGGTTATATGTTTACGGTATAAAGTTTGCTCGCAGTGAACCCAAACAATTCTAAAAAGCCACAAGATATGGGGTCATTGCTTACTTTGCATTTACAGGGCTTATGAGCTGTCATTGGCCGGTTTAAGTGGCCACTTTAACACTGTAACATTCACCATTCTGCCTACGTTTGAACATCCACATTTCCTCAACTCTTCCATCTGTTGACTTTTGTGAAATAACAGAGCTGAAACCTCTATCATGTGGGTGAGATTCATCCGGCTGAACCAATTCACCTACTAGGCAACGCATGAAAACAATTTTCCAATATTTTATACATCTTCTTTTACCAGGTAGTTAATTCAACAATGTTTTGAGTATGTCCAAATGCTTGCAGACTGGCTGAATTTTCTCCCTAGGGAATAGAATTTTACCCAAATGATAAAGGTTTTAGCTCTTTTACTTCACAAAAGTAAACAGATGGAAGAGTTGAGGAAATGCGGATGTTCAAACATGGGCAGAATGGTGTATGTTACACAGTGTGTAAAGTGGCCACTTAAACCAGCCAATGACAGGTCATAAGCCCTGTAAATAAATGCCTCGACTCCCATATTCCCTTCTCAAAAATGTTTTCCCTCTCTGTTGCAACAAATTTAAACATGAACAACTCCACAGGAAGAAAATCCAGCCAGTCTGCAAGCATTTGGACATACTCAAAACATCGTTGAAAATATGATTAATTAAATTTAGTAGACAACCTTCTGAACAAACGGGAATTTACACTATATGAAAATTCTAAAATCCTAAAATTATGTCAGGTACCACGTGACAAAGCAGCAGCTGCAGGCCATGATGGACACTATGATGGGAGGTCGGGCAGCCGAAGAGCTCATCTTTGGACCTGACAAGATCACCAGCGGTAAGAAACCAAAGCTTGAATCTCCTCACTGCTCCTAT
This sequence comes from Micrasema longulum, assembly GCF_059751315.1. Lineage (NCBI taxonomy): Eukaryota > Metazoa > Arthropoda > Insecta > Trichoptera > Brachycentridae > Micrasema > Micrasema longulum. The sequence goes on from NW_028278511.1 coordinate 142,787, forward strand.
CATTTTTCGCCGTCAGATTAGACTAAAGTTAGGTCATCATCATCATCATTTGCTTTCCGAACCTAATGGTGCATAGGGCACTGCATTGGTACACCAATCGCAGCGTATCATAAACAATGTTGTTGCATGAAGGTAAGGTGATCAGTCCTACGCTTCAGGTACCAGTCTAGGGACTATGAAATATTCTAGTGTAAAAACACCCTTTTAAATAATATTTAATATCAACCATGTCGGGAATCGAACCCGAGACCTCTTGCACGGTAGGCAAATGCGCTGGCCATTACACCATGAGGCTGACAAAGTTAGGTACGTTGGTATTATTATTATTATTATTATGGATAACTTATATAGCGCCATTTTCTCAACAGCACTTTACAAAGTGAATCATAAAAATAAATCAATTTAATTTTAACTTTTTGAATTTGTAATTTAAGTATAACAATTTACTTCATTAACACATGCCATGGATTCATTCAAATGATTTAGAGAACAAGTGAATTTAAGATTTTTCTTAAACATCACTTCACTCTCACAGTTTCGCACTTTTACTGTGAGAGCGTTCTATGGGCCTACGACCGCAAATTCGCGTTCACCGAATTTAGTGCGCTGTTTGCGTAGAGGTATAATAACTTTCCTCTTGACGTAGATGTAGCTGATCTAAACGTTAAAAGTCTGTCAGCTAGCTCATCTGAAATGCAGAGTTCCCTTAGATATTCCGGAGCAGAGTTGTGCAGCGACTTATACATAAGCCAACAGAGTTTGTATTCCACCCTCTGTGGAAAACGTAGCCAGCGTAATTCCCGAAGTAGTGGAGTGATATGACTGAACTTAGAGATTCCAAAGATATGTCTCATATTGGTACTCATATATACTCGAAGTATTGCTGCGAAATGGCCGATATGAACATATTTTTTTTATCTATTAACATACATACAAATTTTTAAGCATATTTTTTAATCAGAAAATTATTGTTTCTTTCACCTGATTTTTCTCAATTTGCGTATGTTTGTTTCTGCGTGCAGGCGCATCGTCGGACCTGAAGCAGGCCACGTCCATCGCCAACCACATGGTGAGGGACTGGGGCATGAGCGAGAAGGTCGGCCTCAGGACTCTGGAGACCCCGAGGGGCGCCTTCACATCGGGAGAGACCCTGGGACCCAACACAAACGAGACGGTAAGTACAAAAACGCGCTGCTATTATATTTTTGCTCAGCTAGATAGTCCACCAATAAATATACAGTAAAACCCCTGTTATACGTTTTTCAAGGGGGCAACAAAAAAAGTGTAAAACTAAGGAATACTTTAAAGCGAGGAAATGAAAAATGTATGGATTAAAAGAAATTTCATTAAAATATAATTATTGTACAAGACTATACTAAATCGGCGGTCTCCGTGGTGTAGTGGTCAAGACGCTTGACTCACGCACGGAAGGTTCCGGGTTCGATTCCCGGTGAGAACACAAAAATTAAAATGTGATTTTTCTCAAGCCTGGGTGCTCTGTGATGTAATTCACCACTGTAATTAGGCCTCCTGGCCTGTTGTGGTGCAAAAAAAAATGTGAATGTAAAAAAAATACTGCAGAAAAATTGTAAGAACTGTCATGATTGGGGATTATTCATATTTACCAATGATATAATTAAAAATATTTTGTATTTTTTCAAACAATACTGCAATTAATTATTTTTTATTGAATTTAAAAAAAAACATGTATAATTTTATCTAGGTACTTACCTTAAAAACACAAAAGCAAAAATTTTAATTTTCATAAAATGCATACAACGATTTTTTATATGGTATCACTTTTTTTAGTATGGCACCACAAAATTTGAACTGTCATTTACATCGCGGACTGTTTCACACTTTTATGATAACTGTTAAAACTATCTCCTTTTTACATTATGTGTGCATAACATCAAATAATATTTATATTGCCAATTTTCCAAACTTTCTGCATCGTAATTTATTGATGTAAAGACTTTATTCTTCCTAAACATGCGCCAACTGCATGTCACTATTTAGTAAAATGTCACAATTTGGCACTTAAACAAAATGGTCAATTACACTGCACCTACTTTGAATTTAGTTTGAGACAATAATTTACACATTTTTTTTATCTACCTCGATTTTATTCTCCATTCACACGGCGGCGCGCGGCCCGCCTTTTGACAGATCGAATGAGTTATGTAAAATTTTTGACGTAAACTTGGGGTAGTGAAAAACGTAAAAAACAATGTTTGAGTATGTCCAAATGCTTGCAGACTGGCTGGATTTCCTCCCTAGGCAGTTGTTCATATTAAAATTTATTTCAATAGATAGGGAAAACATTTTTAAGAAGGGATTATGGAAGTCTAGGCATTTACAGGGCTTATGACCTGTCATTGGCTGTTTTAAGTGGCCGCTTTACACAGTGTGTTACATTCACCGTTCTGCCCATGTTTGAACATCCACATTTCCTCAACTCTTCCATCTGTCGACTTTTGTGAAGTAAAAGAGCTGAAACCTCTATCACGTGGGTGAGATTCATCCGGCTGAACCAAATCACCTACTAGGCAATGCCTGAAAACAATTTTCCAATTTTTTATACCTCTTATTTTACCAGATAGTAACTCAACAATGTTTGAGTATGTCCAAATGCTTGCGGACTGGCTGGATTTCCTCCCTAGGGAGTTGTTCATATTTAAATTTATTTCAACAGAGAGGGAAAACATTTTTGAGAAGGGAATATGGAAGTCTAGCCATTTACAGGGCTTATGACCTGTCATTGGCTGTTTTAAGTGGCCGCTTTACACAGTGTGTAACATTCACCATTCTGCCCATGTTTGAATATCCACATTTCCTCAACTCTTCCATCTGTCGACTTTTGTGAAGTAAAAGAGCTGAAACCTCTATCACGTGGGTGAGATTCATCCGGCTGAACCAAATCACCTACTAGGCAATGCCTGAAAACAATTTTCCAATTTTTTATACTTCTTCTTTTACCAGATAGTAATTCAACAATTTTTGAGTATGTCCAAATGCTTGCAGACTGGCTGGATTTCCTCTCTAGGGAGTTGTTCATATTTAAATTTATTTCAACAGAGAGGGAAAACATTTTTGAGAAGGGAATATGGAAGTCTAGCCATTTACAGGGCTTATGACCTGTCATTGGCTGTTTTAAGTGGCCGCTTTTCACAGTGTGTAACATTCACCATTCTGCCCATGTTTGAATATCCACATTTCCTCAACTCTTCCATCTGTTGACTTTTGTGAAGTTGTAATTCCTTATATTTCTTACTATAGTATTGAGTGAGTTTCTAGAAAACATATCTCAATTATCATTTGAATTATGTTTATATATATATGTATATTATTTTTCTGATAATTATAATACTACTCTTATTTTGTTTTTTTTTAATACTACTATATTTGAACATTATTTTGTTGATTTTAATGATACCATTATTTTGTATATTTGATAATGTGTGATTCTTAATTTTTATAATTTATATTTTAAAAATTATTTCTGATTATCTTTTTTGCATTGTATTCTTTGGAATTTTATTATTCATTACATTTACCTTTTTTTTTCTAGATTGTTATTTATTGTGGTTTGACACAGGCATAGCCTTAAATGCCTCAATAAGTTCATTAATATTTAAACTAGTGTAGTTTTTAATGAATAAATAAATAAATAAAAGAGCTGAAACCTTTATCACGTGGGTGAGATTCATCCGGCTGGACCTGAATGTTACGCACTGTGTAAAGTGGCCGCTTAAACCAGGCAATGACAGGTCACAAGCCCTGTAAATGCCTAGACTTCCATATTCAGTTCTCAAAAATGTTTTCCCTCTCTGTTGAAATAAATTTAAACGTAAAAAACGTTAAATGGGGAGAAAATTGGATGAAAATGAATGGAAACAAAATGAGACTCAAATATTTCGGTGTAAAAAGCGGTAAAACATAAAATTAAGGTTTTACTGTATATTTTTTTTTTTTTTTTTTAATTTTTTTAAAAAAAAAAAATTTTTTATTCATAAATTTCATAAAAAAGTACAAGTTTTTTGTAAAATTCTAAACATAACTACTTTTACACATCTAGTAAATATTATCACTGTAACTCTCCAAAAAAAGAGACTAACTCTTGCGCTTGGAGAGTGACTTACACTCTTTAAGTTGTTTATTTATAAGAGTTTATATAATTTTAATACGAGTACACGAAAAGAAAAATAAAAACATAGGATATATAAAGAAAAAATATAAAAAAATAATACCTTCATACTAATTAAAATTTAATGTTGTTTTTACACGAGTTCAAAAAATTTCTTTAGATTAACTTTAAATTTATTTATCGATATATTATTTTTAATAGTTTTTAGTTCATTAGGAAGATTATTATAATTTTTTACACCTTTGAAGACAAAGCTGAAGACAAAGCTGAGACAAATATGATTTTTTTAAACCACTGTACTTCCTCATACTCTAGGTCGACGTGGAGATCCGCAGAATACTCTCCGAGAGCTACGACCGCGCCCGAGCGATACTGAAGGCCCATTCCAAAGAGCACAAGGCGCTCGCCGAGGCCCTGCTCAAGTACGAGACGCTGGACGCGCAGGACATCCGGGCCATCATGGCCGGGGAGCGGCCCGCCATCGAGCTCACCTTCAAGGAGAAGAAGGACGATGTCAGCAGCAGCAAGAAAGAAAACAGCCCGCCGCTCAACGCATCCCCGACGCCCGTTCCAAACAATGTACCAGTCCCAGCATAGCTTATTAAATTTATAATATAATAGATTATCGAGGGTATTTAAATTTATAGTGGGGTGTGTGTGTATTGAATCTGGAAAAAGGACTAAATTATGCGTTTTTATTCAATTCAAAAGCGACACAATTTTTTAAGATTTTTTATTTTAAAACCACGCGAAAATTTACTATAGTCCTTAAAATATAGCTTGATTAGAATGAAAGTGTTCAGCAAAACTGACGACATAACTTTGTAGTAACGTCTAAGGAGTGATGTGCATATATTGACAAACGAAAAATCATTCGTATCTGGTATGTTAATTAATTTTTTTAGTACAATGCTTGACATATAAATCAACATAAATATATAAAATCAGCTTTAAAACAAAAACAAAACAAAAATAAACCTAATTATTAACAGACTACAACAGAGCTAAAGAACTTTTAGGGAAGGCCATATAGAAGTCCAGGCATCTATAGGGCTCACGACCTGTCATTGGCTGGTTTAAGTGGCCACTTTACACACGGCGTAACATTCACCATTCTGCTCATATTTGAACATCTATATTCCTTCGATTCTTTCATCTGTTGATGTTTGTGAAGTTAAAGAGCTGAAACCTTTATTTATGTGGGTGAGATTCATGTGACTTCTATATTGCCTTCTCTAAAAGTTCTTCATCTCTGTTGTAGTCTGTTGATTTAAACAGCTCCCCTGGGAGTTAAATCCAGTCCTTGTCTACAGGAATTTGGACAGACTCAAAATATTGTTGCTAATTATTAACGACGTTCTTACAAGGTTACATCATTTTGCAAAAACGTTAGAGATGGACAAATTGATCAATGTAAATTGATCGAATAAAAAAATAATTCATTTAATGTTGCTTTTGTGAAAAAAGTATAAATGTCTCATTTTTGGTGAATAATTGTGTTAAACACACTATAATAGGCTTGTTTTTGCGTTTTTTATATCAATTTTCGGAAACAGAGTTTCATGTTTGCATGAAAAAACTGATAAAATCGATTTGATCGGTACATGATCAGTGATCAGTATTTTTCCATCATTATTGCTGTCATTTTAATCAAGCTAAATTAAGTTTTGTGTCACTTTCATGTTACAATAGAGATTTCAAACAATTTTTCTCAAATTTCACTGAGAGCACATTAATTACATATTTGAAAAAAAGTTTGTATAACATGGCTTCACTTGTATCGTCGCCTTAATTTGAATATAATGTAAGTCACAAAATGATAACAGGAGACAAAAAATACTTTATGAATCAGTAGTCTTCTATGAAACTTCAGGGTGTTACCACTCCAATCAATTGATATTATCGATCGTCGTCGGTCGATCGTTGTGGTAGCTTTGGCTGATCGACAAATACCGGTTGACAAAATATCGATCAATTTCGTGCAGTAGGAACTGTCGATCGGTGTGGATTTTTTATACCAAATATTTAGATTTTTAGGTATACGTGATTTTTAAGTGTTTTGATGTTTTTTGTTGATATTTCTTGATAGAACTCCATAGTTAATGATTATGATAAAATTATAAATAAACTTATCTATGAAACTTCAATCAAAGTATTGCGCTAACTTTATCTGTTAAAATGTGTATTTCCTACTCTGTTGTATTTTGCCATGTGTTCTTTTCTGTTCTTTTCCCACCTTTTAAATAATAAAAGCTTAATCCCAATTCCGGTCCAAAAACTCCCAAAACTGAACTGCTTAGCAAACTAGTTGTAAATCTTTATCAACAATATTTTGAGTTTGTCCAAATTTTTGTAGACAAGTACTGGATTCAACTTCCTGGGGAGCTGTTAACATTAGCATATTACAACAGAGCTGAAGAACATTTGAGAGAAGGTAATATAGAAGTCTAGGCATCTACAGGGCTTATGAACTGTCATCGGCTAGTTTAAGTGGCCACTTTACACACTGTCGAACATTCATCATTCTGCCCATATTTGAACATCCATATTCCTTAAATTCTTTCATTTCAGCAAGAATGAGAGTCAACAATATTTTGAGTTTGTCAACATTTTTGGAGACAAGGACTGGATTCATCTCCCCGGGGAGTTGTTAATATTAACATATTACAACAGAGATGAAGAATATTTTAGAGAAGAGAATATAGAAGTCTAGGCGTCTACGGGGCCTATCATTGGCTGGTTTAAGTGGCCACTTTACCCACTGTGTAGCATGCACCATTTTGCCCATATTTGAACATCTATATTCCTTCAATTCTTTCATCTGTTGATGTTTGTAAATTCTATATTACCTTCTTACTGTTCTTCATCTCTGTTGTAATATGTTAATGTAAATATTTATGTTTTTTGTCCCCTGTTAAAATACTTATTTGATCTTATCTCCAAAATATGTAAAGAATAGTATAAAAACTGTAAACGTTGTAAACAATTCACCAGTCTTGAAGATGCCTACTTAGGCGAAAGTGCTCGTTGGTCAAAATAATAGAAAGTAAAACTTAACCAAGAAGTTTCATTGATAAGTTTATTTATAATATTATCATAATCATTTAAGTGTTTTATCTAAACAAATGTAAACTACTGTACTACTGGCCACCTTCTGACTTACGCTGTGTTCCGAGGAACGTGCATATTCTTTGAGATATGTATGTGTTTTTTGGAAAATGTTATTTATCTCTTTTCTGTCAACAATTTGTTCCTCCAAATGACATAGATAGATGCCATTTTGTATGGTTAATGATTATCAAAATTACAAATACACAAAAAAATGACTTGCATTGTATTGTAGTTAAGGAGACGATAGGTTTTTTGATTTTGGTAGATGCGCGAGTAAATAAATCTTGAAGTTCTTGTATATTTTAATGGATACCCAAGTTGTTAATATATTCTGCAGTTATGTGTTCTTTTCTTCAACAAGTGCCACCAATAAATTATTGTACACTTGGTTTTGCTCTCTAACTATCAAAAAAAAATACCACAAATAAACTAATTTTCACTACATGATAATATATTAGATCTATAACTTAAAAACCGGTGTTTTTTAGGAAATTTGAGCGTTCAATTCTGTTATTCGAAGTATTGTCCATCGAAAGTTACAACATTTCCCCATCAATAAACCCCCAGGTAATTATCAGGAACATACAAACCAATCAATCAAACCAAGCAACTTGCCAAGACATATGTATGGAGCATATTGATGTACGGTTGTGAGACATGGTGCCTTACCAAAAGAGATAAAAAAAGACTAGAGGCCTTCGAGATGTGGTGCTACATAAAAATATTAGGAATTTGCTGGAGAGACCACATCACTAATGACGAGGTTCTCAACAGAATCGAAGAAGGTAGGCACCTAATCAAAACCATCTCACAGAGGCGAGCCTGATGGATCGGCCACATGCGCCATGAGGGTCTCCTGCATGACATCATAGAGAGAATGGTTGAGGGGAAAAATTATAGAGGGCGCCCCCGACGGAAATGTTTGGAGCAAGTGTGCGAAGATTTGAACTGCGCCTCTTATGTCGAGCTGAAGAGGGCTGCAGAAAATAGAGACCAATGGAGGACGAGATGCAGAACTTTGCTGCAAACCAATCCCCAGGATTGAGACTGCAAAGAAAAAACAAACCAATGCTCATCATAATTTCAGAATTGTCGATCATACCGCGCAACAATCGATAAAAATGTGTAGTCAAATACACATTCCTTCTAGTCTCTAAACTGCTGTAGCCGAGCATACCCTGGAGAAACTCGGTCGGGTAGAGCCGAGGATAATACCCGCACTCTCTCGTGTAGAGATATCTCACAAACTTCTTTTGGATTTTCTCTATCATAAGAGAGTGCTTCAGTTCATGTGGCCCCCAAATCGTCGAGCCACTCTCATTACGAGCATCATTACGAGATCATCGAGCATTACGCTCTGCTTCCTGGCCCGTGACCTAAGCTCATTACGAGGAGCACATTCAGGCAATCCACAGTAGGGCTCAGGGCCTATCGGGGCTGTCACAGCTCCCAGCCTTGCTAATTCATCAGCTGCCTCGTTGCTGTCGATGTCTGAGTGTCCAGCTACCCAAATTAACAAAATTACACTGTTACTCTCACCGACACAATTAAGCGCCCGTAGGCACTCCGGTTAATTTAGAATTGATCTCGACAGAGTTCAGCAGTGATCAGTCTACTTTCATTCTTGTTTTTCCAATTCCATATTTTGTACGTTTATTTTGCCATCGAATGCGGATTTATCAAAATGATTTAGAATGCTCCCATATTTGTTAATCAATTTCTAAAAGAAAAACTTTTTATGATGTTTTTGTAAGTTTGTAATTTTGGCGTTAATCCTATGTTAAGATTTGTATAAATTATATTATCTATGTAAATTATATGCAGGTTTATCTACAGTAAGAAAAAATGTATTCTTGATGTATGTGTATATATTATAAATTCTTAATTTTGGTCAGTTTATGATTCTATAGGTCGGGAATAATCGAAGAGTGATTTTTCAAAGTGTTCTGCCTACTTTTGACATTACCAGACTTAAGATTTTGGTTTACCTGATCATGCTACGTCTTCATTTTTGCCATATATTCTTGTTTTACCATTCTTTCGTCATCCATTCGTTCTAACCATCTCAGAGACCCTTTCATTATCTTATCAATTATACCTGACTCAGATTTACACTCGCCTGATTTCATCATTTGTAATTTTTAATCCTGTCATTTATTGATTTCCCACACATTCGTCGAAGACATCGCATTTCGACCGCGTTCATTCGGCTTTCATTCTTCCTCTGCCAGTTCCATGTTTCACTTGCATACATACGTTGTGCACAGCCAGTTTAGCTTCGATTGACATATTCTTATTATCAATCACTGTTCATTTTGTTGCCCGCATTCACTCTCCTTTCATCATCTTTTTCTACTCTTCCATCTCTTGAAAACATGCTTCCCAGGTACAAAAATTCTTCTATTTGTTCGAGACATTCGTTGTTTACATTTATTATGCAGTTAGTAACCTCATTTCCCCTTTCAAATACCAACACTTTTGATTTACTTCTACTAGTAACTACGGAATACCATAAACACAGAATTTCATCAATTTGTCCATTACTAGGTTTTGAAATTTGACAGCCAGGGTACGAAATTAGTGTTTTTAAAAATAAAATGCATTAGAGTACCGACTTATGTAAGTAAAAATATTCAAGGACTAAAATGAAACCATAAAACCTGAAAAACATAAAAATAATCCTTAAATTACTGCACCTTCAAAATGTTAATCAATAAATATTATCATTTTAAGCAACCATGATAATCTATCGTATTCTGAAAATATCAACTTTTTAGGACATTCAACTTTCAAGTCACAACTTCTTGATGTCCCACGATTCACACAAATTTTACTAAGTATTATAGTGTTTTCAAGTATATATCCCTGAAATTACTTCGCTTAATCCATGTTTGCTCCCTAGGCCTGTCTGTGGCCAACCCCGTGTGTCCTACCAAGTCAGGTCCTTGTCCCTTTCAGACGTGAACCGACTAATTGTGAGCCGTAATATATGGCCCAGCGAGCCGTATGACGACGGTTGTCACCGGAGATTGCTTCGTCCGTTGTCTTACATCTTCATTCCTTACGGAGTCATACCACCGCACACTCGGTATTCTTCTGAGACACGTATTCTCGAAACTCAATAATTTGCTGTTTTGGACTATAGTGAGGTGCCACGATTCGTATCTGTAGAGGAAAATAAGTGTTGTGCGGACATTGTAGACGTCTGATCTTCAGTCAGCTTTCATACTCTTAAATGTACTGAAAAATTATAGTAAAGGTTTAACCAGCTCCCCTGAAAATGTGATAGTTAATGTAGGTGCCATAAATTTGCTCATAAAATTGTCTCAAGAAAGCGATATGATTGTCACCGTTAAAAAAAACTCTATACCTGTGTGTTAAACACTAACACTAATTAAACAGTAACACTAAAATTTATTTTAAAGTTTATGATTCCTACAGTTCTCTGGGATATGTTTAGTAAAATCTAACCTTTGATATGTACCAGTGGTTTTGAGATACTTGTAGATATAATATAAATGTTTAAATTGAACATATATAAACTATTCGGTAGGTTAATGTATAGAATACTTTAAAATGTACTGTTATAGAAAATACATTAAATTAATTTTAATTCAAAAATGGTTTAATTGAATATTGCTCCATATTTTTTTCATCTATGTAATGTGTGTGTAAAAGTATGTATGATAGGTGCACAGATGTCGAGATCCGTATATTATGTAAGGCTCAGATAAGTATTACCGACAAAATCAAGAAAGGAGCTCTGCGCTGGTTTGGACATGAGAACGAATGGACAGCGAAAGAACAGCTAAGAATATTTACAATGCGGATGTTGATGGATGCAGAAATAGAGGTAGACCGAGAAAGATACAGCATGACCAAATCCAGCAAATACTTGAAGATGGCCCTCACAAAAAAAATGTACAAAAGCTCAAATGCACACAGCGATCCATGGAAAGATCCATGCTTGGTATTTATTTATTGATATTTTTTTTCTTACAAACTATAATTAATAATAAAAATAATGTGATATTTTTAATTGAATCGGCATTCACTTCGTAACACTTCATTATAAATTATTATGAAAATAATGTGACCTCACTGGGGTTACCCGTGCCGAAAACACTCAACAATATACTTCTTTTTTTAATATTTTTACATTTCAGAATAAACAAAGAAGACTAATTTAATAAACCGAGATAATTAACAAAATGTTTAGACAGTTTTAAACACTACATATTTATGTTTACAATTAATTTATGTACATCTATATTATTTATATTACAAAACGCACAATGAAAGAACAAAAACCTAACATAAGGTTTACACTTGTGGAGCAGTTGATTCAATATTGGTTTGGGCGAATGAGACAATCCATTTTACTTCTACCTAGCTCCACTATCCATTTTTTTAAAGCCTTTTTGAACATTTTTTCGTTACTAATTCCTTCTTCTTCCACTAGTAATAGGTAATAGATAGTGGTTATAGATTTTAATTGAATAATACTCAAAATCATTTTGTCCGAAAGTGGTGTTAGTTTGTATTTGTTTAAGTTGTCTTTGTGTTGAGGATCTAGTGATTATATTATTTTTATGTGATGTATTGTAGGGATTATGTCTTTCATTATAAGCCTATAAGACAAATTAAGACATTAGGAACAGAACCAAATTAACTGATATCATGGATCGCGTAGCAGGACTGAAGTGGCAATGGGCAGGACATGTTGCGAGACAAGACCCCACAAGATGGAGGCCTTGGGAGAATAAGCGAGGCGTCGGAAGACTTCCAAAAAGATGGTCAGACAACATAGCTGCTATAGGGGGTAAAAATTGGTTCCAAGTAGCAACTGACTGAGGAAAACGGAAGAGGAATATATCCAGCAGCGGAGAACAGAAGGCCGAAGAAAAAGAAGATAGCAAAATAAACTATAATTAACAAGGCATACAAAATGACTGGATTTATCATGCGGCTGTGTAAATCTTTTAAAAATTTAGGTTCATTTATATTGCTTTACATAACATACGTACGCCCCCATCTTGAATATTGCACTGCTATCTGGTCTCCTGTTTATAAATTAAATATTAATAGAATCGAGAGTGTTCAAAAAAAAATTCCTGAAAAAACTAGAATACAAATTTCATTTGCATTTTCCAAATTATTTAGCTTCATTAAAATTTTATAACCTTGTTTCATTAGCACACAGAAAAGATATGTTTGATCAGATCCTGCTTTATAAAATTGTCAATAATAAATTCGATTCCCCGGAACTCATTAATCTACTTGCTTACCGTGTCCCCTCCAGGCCAACTAGACTCTCTGATATTTTCTATATTCGTAAATTTAAATCTAATCATCGGAAACATTCTACAATCCCTCGTATATGTGAAACATTTAACAAAAAATTTAATAGTCTTGATATATTTAACACTCCATACAATATGTACAGAAGAGAATTAATAGGCTTGATTCATGCTCTTCATTCATAATTCGTTTAATCATTAAATCAAATGCAATTTTCCACTCTCACTTTCCTTCAATCATCCTTTACTACTCCTTATCAATTTCCTTCTTTTCCTTTCCACTATCTCCTTATTTTGTCCATATTTATCTTATTTTAATATATGGTATATTTATTATTTATATAGTTTAAACTTCAAGCCGTCGTCGCTTTATTACAGTATTATTTAGTGAATACATATAATTGGATGGCAGGCCCTACTATGTATACATTTTATATAATTTTTTTTTTTTTAAATATTCATTTAACCTGTACATCTGTTTGTATTCGAAATAAATAAAATAAAATAAATAAAAAAATCATAAATACACCGCTCATTTTACATGAGTGCATAAAAAAATATGTATTTATCATGTTGTTGTTTATTTTTTTAATTATTACTGTTTGTACTTACCTATATTATTTTTGTCAACACCCCTTGGGCGTATTGTAAAATTAAATTAAAAAAACGAAAATTAAAATTATTGAAAAATTATCAAGCAATTTTCAAATTAAATATTAATTTTGCCCTTAAAAGCTTTCTTCCAAAATATGGAACAGCTTGGTGCGATTAAGATTTGTTTATGACCAAGTTATTGTTTGGCATTGCATAGTTATTGTGGTACTGAGATTTTCCCTTATTTTTTGACAAATGTGTCGATGCTTCAATGATATGTATTAAAAAATACTGCAGTTTAGATACACATGTATATTTATTCATAGTTCAGTTAACAATATTATAGGTACATAGGGTATGTTTTATAAAATAAAAAATATTAATAATTATTGTATTAATTACAGACAAAACTGTCCATTTTAATATAAAAAGAGTCAATGCCACATTGAGAAAAAAAAGTTTTAATTGTAGACCTAGCATACCAAAAATAAACCATGTATTGAGTATGTCCAGATGTTTGTAGACAGGCTGGATTTCACTTGATAGGGTGTTGTTAAGATGGGGAAACATCAGCTAGATTTAGATTAGCTCTTTCACTTCACAAAAGTCAACAGATGGAAGAGTCGAGGAAATGTGGTCGTTTAAGTATGGGCAGAATGATGAATGTTACACGGTGTGTAAAGTGGCCAATGACAGGTAAATGTAAACTGTATATGCCTAGACTTTTGGTAATAATTTTATTATTATTTTATTTTTGCACCACAACAGGCCAGGAGGTCCAATTACAGTGGTGAATTACATCACAGAACACCCAGGCTTGAGAAAAATCACATTTTTGAAAAAAAAATGTGTCCTCACTGGGAATCGAACCCGGAACCTTCCGTGCGTGAGTCAAGCGTCTTGACCACTACACCACGGAGGCCGCAACGGTTATCTTAATAACGCCCTAGGGGGCCCATCCGATGGCAAAACGATGCATCGTTTCGCCTCAATACGGCTCAAAATATTCTACTCGCTGAGATCTATCATATAGTATTTAAGATTATTTTTTAAAAGGCTTTCTAGCCAATTGGCAACATGGTGTAACTACAGAAAAGTTCTGTTTAAAATTCCATAAAACGTTTTAAAGGCGATCATCTCAGTTGGAGCTTTTTTGAGATGTATCGTTTTGCCATCAAATCAGTTCTTGTCAGAACATTTGGACAAACTCAAAATATTGTTGATTTCTTTTAGTCATTTTTATTTAGAATTTATTTCACGTGTAAAACAACAGTCTCACAGAAATATTTTGTTGAACACTGTAGATTTCATTAACAGGTTGACTGCCGATCATGTGTATGCGCGAGGTGTTGCTCACGCATTTATGCGTTATGACGGGATGATATTTCTATTAGTCAATACTCCCCTGGCAACAGACGTGTATTGACACTACGCTTGAACATAGTTATTTATTTAACAAGAAAGAAATATCACTTTTTTTTAACAATTTTAAATTAATAAGGGTCTATGAAATGCTGTCAAGTAAAAAAAAATTTTTTACATTTATTAACAGCGTAAAAAACATTTTTAATTCTGAAAAAATGGGCCATCATTGCATTGGCCACGCCCCTTTAGTCCTTAAAATATAGCTTGGTTAGAATGACAGCTGTCGAACTAATTTCATTAGTGATGGAAAATTACTGATCACCGATCAAATTGATTTTATCAGTTATTTCATGCAATCTTGAAACTCTGTTTCCGAAAATTGATATGAAAAACGCAAAAACAAGCCTATTATATTGTTTAACACAATTATTCACCAAAAAACGAGACATTTATACTTTTTTCATCAAATTAATTCTTTTTTTATTCGATCAATTTACATTGATCAATTTGTCCCATCTCTAACGTTTTAGACGTTTAACGGGGTAGAATCCCATATAGATGGACTGACCAAATAAAGGTGGCTACGGGGCTAAAATTTGATGAGTCAGTTCGTCGGGCTGAGGACAAACTGGAGTGGAACAGACTAATCAGAAGTGTTCATGGTAATCACGATCCTTAGCATTGAGGAACAGACTTGGAAGAAGAAACATTTTTAGTATGAAATAAATCATCACGCGTAAGTGCGTGATCAGCACCGAGGATGAAAATTTTAATCCCACTGGCTGTAGAACAAATGTGTAATTTTAATTTTTTGTTTTCAGACATATCTGAATATTTTTAATCACAAAATATTTCACTAAAAGTATAACCAAAAAAGTAATGAAATTCGGCATTCCCCACTCTTCAACATTGGCAGAGAGGCAGTCAACCTGTTAAAGACATGATTTTTACAATAACACTGATATACATTGATACATCTACTTGGTTACATTGAAAACATGTGCAATTAAATTATAATACAGAATTGAGCGAAGCCATGACATTTCAAATCCCTTTTAAACATAAACACAATTATATTTAGCAGTTTTCTGATGCGCATAATACATTTCGCAACAATATTTTCAAAAACCTGAAAATACTGTTACATTTTTCTCCATTACAATAGTGGAGCCAGAGAACGGGCATTCTTTCAGTAACATATCGTCCACGTCAGTTCAATACCGCGTATGAGCAAAAAAGAAAACATTTTTATGGCGTTTTTTATTGAATGGGACAAGCCGCATCGATTGGTTTTGAATTTCGAAATTAACCAATAGACTGTTTCCATTCGATTAAATTCAGTACCGCGAATGAATCCTCCCTAATGAGCAACACCACATATATCCTTAAATTCAATACAGCGGATGAGACATACTCGGTTTGCGTAAAGGCAACACCGTAAATACGCCATACGTGGCTGCCACAATTTCCTTCGTATACAAAAGTAAAAAAAGATTTTCTTAAATAAATCAACAACACAAAATAAACTGCATTTTTCTGCATCATTTTTACAAAATTGCAAGGTTTCCTGTTTCACCTTTTTTTGACAAATGGTCCATCCGCAGTATTGAACCTATCCAGCTGGATAGTAAAATTAGGCTGGATGGTTATTGAATATCAGTTTCATCTCTACTGTTTTTATTTTTGAAAATCTTTTATCAACTTTCCTGCAAGAGCCATAGCTCATCATTCGTTTAAACCTTTCTCATCATTCCATGTCCACTCCCTAGTTGGAGCATATGGTATCCACAAAGGGCCTCCATACATCTCTATCGGCTGCCAACTTCTTTGCGTTCTCCCAAGTCAGGTTCTCGTCCCGAAGTTCTGATATAAACTGCCGACGAACGGTCAGCAGTGGACGTCCGGGACGTCGACAAACCGATGCCTTGTAAAGTAGGCGAGCGTGGTAAGGCTCTCAGGAGGCATCCGCAGTACATGGCCTAGCCAACCGTATCACCTCTTGACGACAGTTGTCACTGGAGTTTGCAGCGTCAATTATTTTTTTACTTCATCCTGCACAAAGACAAACCATCGCATACCCGGGATTCTTCTGAGACACCTATTCTCAAAACTCAGTATTTAGCTGTTTTGGGCACAATAGAGGTGCAGCGATTCGAATCCATAGAGAATAGGTGTTATGCAAGCGTTTTATAGGTGGCATTTGGTTTTAACAGAGTAAATATCTAATCTCCAGACAGCCTTCATACTGCTGAATGTGGCGCCTGCTACTCCTAATTGCATTCCCAGTTCTTTTAGAAAGCTGCCATTTTCTTCAAACTTTTCTACCGTCGATATTTTTTACTTCCAGGGAATCTATACAACACTAGAGCATCTTAATTTGAATCTGTTGATTTTATAAACGTCGTACAAGAGGGTTTTTGATGTGAAAGCCAAAATTTAAGCCCGATATCCACGTCGGCTCAAAAATTATTATTGCGAATCGTAACATTAAATCACACGGTAAGAATGCCCATTTGAAATTATTTGTTTATTTTTACATCACTTTAAACTAATTAATAAAAAATAAGACAAGTATGGTTGAGATTATATAAACAATTAACAGGTTTTTATAAAACCAAATCGATTTATAAAAATATTAAATTCGTCCTTATAAATTGCAAATGGGAAAGTAAATATAGATTGTCCAGTATATTCATCCCGGGTTGGACATCTCTAAATTACAAGTTTATAGACAATAGGAAAAGAACTATTCAAATGGTCACCTATAATCGATTTTCTTGATTTGTGCCTAAATTTTATATTTAGTAAAATGTCATAACCCACAAAAATCGACGATTTTGAGTTTTTAAAGTATTTGGTCTGTATATCATTATATCTTTAGTTCCAAATAAAAATAGCATTTTGCAAGTAGTTACATTTTTTTTGGACGCATATTGTCGTATCTCATATTTTTTACAAAGTATACCATTGTATGAATCCTTGCGATAATATTCGTGGGACAAAAAAGATGATTGGAAGCGGCGTAAGTATCAGTTACAATTGTGTTCTCCGGGCTGGTCAGACGTCCGCCGCATGCACCCATTTTTATTGCTGTATTTTCCAATAAACCCGATGTAAAATGTTGAATGACTATTAATAATATATTTTATTCAAAGTCGAAGTATAATATCGTATGTCAATCGTACGATATTTTACTTTACATCATTTCCAAAGTATAACATCGTATCTGCATTTTTACAAAAACCGCAAAATATTTTAAGTTTTTCATTAGCTTTTACAAGCTAGATAAGCTAGATTTTAAAAAGCTAGATTTATTTTTTTAAATCGGTTCATATATAGATTTATGCTAGACAAAAATCTTCAAATCCTTCATGTAGTGTGGGTTACGATATTATACGTCGGTGTTGATATTTAGGTACAAATCGCAGGCACTTTGTTCTCGTAGGATCCACTTTTTAAATTCACAAACATCAACAGATGACAGAATTGAAGGAATATAGATGTTGAAATGTAGGCAAAATGGTGCATGCTACACAGTGGGTAAAGTGTTCACTTAAACCAGCCAATGACAGGCCCCGTAGACGCCTAGACTTCTATATTCTCTTCTCTAAAATATTCTTCATCTCTGTTGTAATATGTTAATAATAACAACTCCCCGGGGAGATGAATCCAGTCCTTGTCTCCAAAAATGTTGACAAACTCAAAATATTGTTGACTCTCATTAATTGCAGGATTGTTCTGTACCTGCTGTGATGTCTTTGGAAATAAACCAGGAAACTAGAGAGGAGTCTTTTTATTTGTTTTAAATAACCTTGTTAGTGTTTTACATAATCTTTGAGCCAGGCAAACGGGAGATCCATTTTTATACTTTCCTATTTACAAGATAGAGATTCACTGTGTAAATGGACGATTTAAACATATATTTTTTTTACAATAATTAACATTAAGTATACGAAATTAACATTTAGTCGCAGTTACTCGGTTTCTGCAAAGCATTTGCACAGATATAATAAGATACAAAAGCTCAAACGTACAAATGATAACACAATTGTCCCAGATTGATCAGTCAAAGTTTTAAACTTTTACACAAGTTTTGAAATTAATAAAAAACACACATTTTTGTTCCTACTTTTATTTAGAATTTCCTTTCTATTTTAAATTTATTAATTTCTGTTCCCAAAGATAAAAAGGAAGTTCTACGATCACGACGATATGTGTGTTGCTAGTAAGCTTTTATTGTTCTAAAAATTCATCTCTCGCTCGGACACAGACTAAAAAACTTAATGCGAATCGAACCAAAAATGTGTGTTTTTATTACTCGAAACTTATTAAAATGGAGTCCTAATTATCCACAGTTTAAACTTGTATCTGTTCGTGTGTCAGTTTCCCTCGTGAGGGGCACGCGGGGGACGGAGCCACCCACGCGGTCACTATCCTCACGAGGGAGGAGAGGCATCACTGCTCCGCGGGGGGCTCCAGCTCGGGCTCCGGCGCCGCCGCGGCCGCCGCCGGCTCCGCGCTCACTATGGCCGGATCCGCTGTCGCCTCCGCCAGATTCGTCACAGACTTCGACTTGAAACACTGAAAATCTACGTGCCGACTCTTCGCCTCTTCCTTCTCCCAGGACATGTGGATGAAAGGCCGCTGCACGTAATTGTAAATCACTTCCGCGCGCCCGCCCGGACGCTTCTTGACCTTTTCTTTGTAAGTCGGATACCCCTCGACGCCCAGACGTATCTTTTTCAGGCCACGTTCCTTCATGACCTGTTTCGCCACGTCGCGATTTTCGATATATTTGAAGAAACGATACAGCGGGGTGCTCAGCACCGTCTGCGAGTACTCGTCGCCCATCTGCGGCGGGTATTTCTGGTCCCAGTCGACGGCGTCTTCGTCCAGCAGCACGACGACGTGACACTCGCGGTCGCCGCGCCGCGCGGACGCCACCATCAGCGGCAGGACCAGCTCTTCGAGGAACGTCTCGAACTGGCGGCGCGCGCCCTCGTTGCTCAGCTCGTGGAGCAGCCCACGCAGATTCTGGCAGCGGATGGTGTCCGCGTCGAACGGCACGAGGAGGTAGTCGCAGGCCTCGCGCAGCTCTTGCACGGACACCGTCGGCGGGCAGCGGATGACGCCGCTGCGGTAGAAGTCCAGGATGGCGCGGAACAGCGTGGCGGAGATCCCGTCGGCGACCTCGAACTCGCCGCGCTCGTTCGTCCGCGCGAACTCCATCCCGGAGCTGAACATCCTGCCCAGCATCGTGTTGGGGTGCGCCGTGAACAGCGCGGGGTCCAGCACGAAGCGCGTGCTGTCCACGACCAGGGTGATGCGCTCCGCCAGCGCGGGGTTCTCGTCCGGGGCGCGCTTGGCGGGCGCAGCTTGCGCGGGGCGCGGCCTCGCCGCTCCGCCCAGCTTGCCCTTGAACAGCCGCCGGCTGCGCTCGTCGCTCTCCTGGTAGTCCTCCGTGTCGCTGCTGCTCTCACGATAGTACGCCCGTTCCTCGGGGGGGCTCGACATTTCACTCATTTCACTAATTTCGCTCATTTTGTGGCGTTTACATCACGCTGTCCTAGAAGGCGAGGGAACGAACTATTTCTAGGCAATCTACGTTCACTGAACTAAAAGATACTCGTGAAAAATACAACTCTCACTTTAGCCGTGACAAAATTTCGTGAAAAGTCATGAACTCTAGGACAAAGTGGACAAAGGATTGTCAAGTATTCTATGGCGTACGGTGAACGAGTGAACGAACTTTATGGCCATAGATAAAGTAATAGTACCTACTCATTTATTGTATGTTATGGGAATACAAAAAATATTTTTATCATGTTTTAGAGGGATTAAAATACGAAAGTAATTTTTAACGTTTGTCTTTAGAAATGGACGTTATATCAACTTTGTTTTTGAAAACTGAACATGAATATTATAAAATGATTCTAAGAGAAAAAATGAGGAATCGAAAATGTTAGGGTCCTTGACCTGTTTTTTAGTTCTTGATTTAATGTCGTCTTCTTAAAATAATCATCCTAAGTTATGCGCTGAAATATAATTAAACAGAGATGATACTTCCAAGACGATTGGTTTAAATTATCTTCTAAAAATAAGTGTTGTCGCGTCACGCATCATCAATATTGACGTAGCAGAGTGAAAAATACAAACTGTCCACACAAGTTTACTGTGAATTCAAAGCTGTATGTCACGCCCTTTTACGCTGCTCCTAAATGAAATACTAGTTCCTACCAAAGACAAGATAAGTTCCGGATCCTCGGTTGAATGGAACACAAGACGAATGCCGCATTTAGTGTGTACAGATACATCAATGAAGTCATAGGAAAATACAGTCCGTAAACTGTATAAGATCAAACTCCAAGTAATATATTTATTTTTGAGAGCAAATCATCCCAGAAATGAATGCCACATATAATATTCTGACAAGATTCTAATATGTTGTGATGTATGTCTGTGATTACAACAATTATGGATAGACCCGATATACCAAACAATCCAATATAAATATACAAGGTAAAATGTATTAAAAAAAACACTTTTGTTTATTTTGAATGAAATTATCAAAGTAAAAAGCTAAATCGGTTGTGATTTTAGAAAAAACTTATTAAAATTTGAAAATGTTTGTATGATTTGTGGTTTCCGAGTTGTACATACATTATTAAGTTATCTATACACCACAGCGATATGGAATATAACTAACACCGACCGCAAAACAGCACACAATAACAAAATTAAGATGTTTTTTACCAAATTCATAATATTACCATTTCCCTTCTTATGAACTAATTTTTGAATAATAAAAGTGAAGGGTCAATTTGTAAAGTAATGTTTTTTACTAATATTTTATACCTATTATACAAGAGTCGGCCTCGTG